>NC_058406.1:120770577-120850318 GCF_002201575.2 Neomonachus schauinslandi | reverse complement strand
TTCTCCCCAGTCCATTTAAACAATAATTTTAGAATTTTCATTTGGAAAAAAATTCCTTTAAGAATACATAGGGTCTTAGAAAAAAAAATGTCGTATATATTTTGGAAGATATTTCTAGAAGATTCCTGCCTTGTCACAGGTAGTGTAGTGTCTTTCCTTGAGGAATCGTCTGCTTACAGTCCTCAGTGAAAATAGGGTACTTGGAAGTGCACTGATGTGTGAAAATCAATTAAAAACACAACTAAAGTTTTAGGATTTTGTTTAATTTAGTTTTAGTTTTAGATTAGGGTTCAGGTCAGTTCTTACTTTATCCCTATCAATTCATCCATCAGAAATTATAATTACCTTTTTTCTAGTCCTTAATTACTTTTACCAATAATCTGTATAATATTCAAGATGGTTTAAATTGTATTATCCAAAAGAAAATGTTTAATTCAGAATGATTAGTCTGTACAGTTGATAACTACATTGTTTTCCCTACAGGGAAGGGGCATTTGTTCAGGATAAAGAGTTTTAGCACAAGCAACAAAGTAAATCCATCCTACATAATATGAAAGTGTGAAAAAAATTCAAATCTCATTAAATAGGGTATATATATATATTGAATATATATACTTATACATATATGTGAATATATATATATATGAATGTAAAGAAATTGATACACTGAAGAGTCTAGATATGTTTAAAAATTATATTCTTACAAAATATCATGTTTTATAAATGCAGTTGTAAGTTTCTATGGTTCCTTGCTATTTTTTAAATACAACTTTAATGAAATATTATATAAGAATAGAGATAAAAGAGTTTGGGCACATGTATACAGCTCTGGAACCACCACCACAATTGAGATGTGGACTACTTTTTATCCCCATAATTTATCTTATACCAATCTTCAGTCAACCACACTTGTTCCCACCCCAAGCAACCACTGTTCTACTTCCTGTTACTATAGATTAGTTTGCCTGATCTAGAATTTCATATAAATGGAATCATATAATATGTATTCTATTTAACTCCATTTGTTCAGCATGATGATTTTGAGACTCAACCATGTGGTTACATACATCTAGTTTGCTCCCTTTTTTGGGAATACTGCTGAGCAGTATTCCATTGTTGATGGACATTTGGGTTCTTCTGAATTTGGGCTATTACAAATAAAATTCCAATAGACATCTGGGTATGTCTTTGTGTGGACAAATATTTCTATTTCTTTTAGATACCTAGGAATAATATTACCAGATTATATGCTAAGTGGGTGTTTAACTTTCTAAGAAACTCCTAATCTGTCTTCCAAAGCATGTGTACTGTTTTATACTCCCACCAATAATACATGGGAGTTCTAGTAGCTTCCTATCCTTGTCAGTACTTGTTATTATCCGTCTCTTTAATTTTAGCCTTTAGTGTGTCTAGTGGTAAATCACTGAGATGTTGATTTCCTTAATGACTACTAATGATATTATATTCAGCATCATGTTATGTGCTTATTGGCCATTTACATATCCTTTCTTTGTAGAGTCTGGCCAAATCTTTTGCACATTTAAGAACTTGAGTTGTTTATGTTCTTACTGAGTTGTAAGACTGCTTCACAGGTTTTTGGGATACAAATCTTTTGTCAGATATCAATGTTGTTAACAGTTTCTTCTTGTCTGAAACATACCTTTTTATTTCCATAAAGTTGATTTTTTAAAGAGACGATTTTAATTTTAAGAAGTCAATTAATATATCCACGTTTTTCCTTTATGGCTAATGCTTTCTATGTCCTCCTAGGTAATCTGCCTGCTCCAAGGTAGCAAAGATTTTATCTTATGTTTTTTCACCTATCAGTTTTATAGTTATAGTTTTTAAGCTCTTTTCTCTGTAGGCTTTTTCCTTGACATCTTCCAGTTTCATGCTATGTACAGGCAGCTTAGCATTCAGCTGGAGATGCACTTAGAGCCCCCTATGCCGATGTCTGGAGCTCTTTTTCTGTGTCTCTCCATGCTCTCAGCACTCTACTGCCCAGTGTCCCGCCACCTCTGGCTCCTTGAACTTCAGTCTGTCTCTTCAACTTAACATTCTTGCGTTTGCCCTCCCTGTGCCACAGTCTTTAAGGTGCCCAAAGGCAGAAAGCTCAGGGCTCAGCTCTTGTTATTCTCTTTTCTTTGAGATCACAGTCTGCAAACTGTTGTTTAGGATATTTTGTCCAGTTTTTTTAATTGTCCACAGTGGGAAGTCGGGTCTGCTTTCAGTAACTCAGTCAATAGCCACAAATGGAAGCCCTATTACGATTTTTCACCAGCCAGGCAGGTGGGCTCATAGATAAAAACATATAAAACATACAGGAGGATGAACAACAAATATTCAAAATCACTGATATTCTTCAATTTTTACATTCCTTAATGATAACTAGCATCAGAAGGAAACAATATTAATACAGTGATGATTTTAGGATGTTTTCCAAGTAAATAAGAATATTAAAAGATAAGACATTCATATTTCAAAAAAGATATGAGGCCATTATGTTAAAAAATAATAAAGCCCTGGGAATTATAATATGTGCAATAATATCAAGGTCCAATTTATTTATTCTCCAGATAATATTAATATTTTTTTATAAACTTTCATCAGTCAACATTGTGATAATAGGCATATTAGGGCTGAAGGTGGACTATTGGTTTTCCTCTCCATAAAGTAAGAAGGCACCCCGTGGTTACCATAAGATTTGAGGTGGATAGTTGCTTCTGATTAAAAGAAACAAAAAAGTTTGAAATGCAGAGAATTGATGTTAGTGAGGGGAAAAAAGAGAATATTGTAAGATTTCTCACGTATGTACTTGTGGCTGCCTGCTTATTCAAGTGACTTGGATGAATTAATCAGTTTCTTTAAATTTACCAGCCAATTTAATCTAGCATCTGTTTTGACTACCTTTTTATCACTAAAATTTGACTGTGAGCATCCGAGTAGTTTTTAACATTATGCAGAAATGGTTGGATGTCTTTTCAACCTTAGATAGCATATAATCTATTTCTCTGTCTCATTTGCATTCCCCAATCCACTCAGTTAATTTAGTCTCTTTGCAAGCATGTGAACTTGTTCAGGCCATTATTATACCATGGAATAACAGCGATGAAATATTTAGCAAATTTTCTACTAAACATTCATTTTTCTATCTAAGTTCTATGACACTAAAAAGAATTACTATTAATTATAATGACCTTCGTTAGCAAACAATCAATATACTGAGATCGTAGCAACAGGGAGTTTGTATGGGACACCTGCTAATGCTGCACGCTTTGCCTATGTCTTCTGCCTTGTGTTCATTCATTATTTCACACCTACAGCTGAGTACCTGGAGCTCAGAAAAGTTAAATAACTTATTCCAGGCTTCACATCTCATGAGTGACTGAAGCCAGGATTCATACCTAGATTTATATGACTTCAAAACCAATGGTTTTTGTTTGTTTGTTTTTAATGCCACATTGTTATTTTATCTGAGTTCTTGAGGGTATAAGTTGATTTTAGTGAATCATCTTAAAGGTCATAAGAGGTTCACATGAAGAAAGCTTTCAAATATTGATATTTTCAAGATGGCGGAGGAGTAGGAGACCTGGATTTCGTCTGGTCTCAGGAATTCAGCTGGATAGGAATCAAACCATTCTGAACACCTACAAACTCAACAGGAGATCGAAGAAAAGAAGAGCAACAACTCTCTCATCAGAAAAGCGACCACTTTCTGGAAGGTAGGACGTGCGGAGAAGTGAATCCGAGGCGATATTCGGGAGGATAGACGGCGGGGGAGGGGCCTCTGTCGGCCGCTTCTGGCAAGTGATAGAGCCCTGGAGCACAAAATCAGAACTTTTAAAAGTCTGCTCCGCTGAGGGACGTCACTCTGGTGGCTAAGCAGGGGGTGGAACCCTCCAGGATAGTGTGGTCTCAGGACCCTCGGGGTCACAGAAAGACCGGGGGTGCCTGAGTGCAGCAGAGCTCCCAGGTATCGGAGCAGGGAAGCCGGCTGCAGAGGCGGAGCCCAGGCGGGGGCTCTCAGCTCGGGGTTGCCATAAACCGTGATAAAGCGGCACAGTCAGGCCACTGCTCCTCCAGCAGGGACCCAACAAGCGGCAGATCCGGGGAGACTCACCTTCCTCCCCCGGGAGGAGCCGCACGGGAGTGCACCGCAGGGATCTGCTGGGTTTGGAGACTCCACCCGGGGTCGGGTGCCAGAGATAGAAACGCGCGGTCACAGGCAGGGTGAGCACGGAGTGCGGCTGGAGACCGGGGAGGCGGGAGTGACTGACGGCTTTTCTCTGGGGGCTCACTGAGAAGCGGGACCCCGAGTTCTCGGCTCCTCCGGGGCGGAGATTGGGAGGCCTCCATTTTCAGTCTCCGCCTCCAAAGCTGTACGGAAAGCTCGCAGGGAACAAAAGCCCCGGAGAGCAAACCTGAGCAGATTACTTAGCTGGGAGGGGGCAAGGGCGGGGCAATTCTGCCTCCAGCAAAGGCATTTGGAAACCGCGGCAACAGGCCCCTCCCCAGAAGATCAGGGAGAACAGCCAGCCAAGACCAAGTTTACGCATCAATGAGAACGGCAGAACTCCAGCTCTAGGGGACTACTGCACATAGAATTCATGGCTTTTTTACCATGATTCTGTAGTCTTTCAAAGTTAATTTTTTTTTAACTGTCTTTTTTTCTTTTTTTTTCTTTTTGAATTTTTCTTTTTCCCTCTTTCAACCAACATCTTATCAATCCCTTTAAAAAAAAAATTTTTTATTTTTCATTTTTAGAGTCATATTCTATCCCTTCATAGTAGTTACCCGTATTTTTGGCTTATATATATAAGTTGTTCTCTCTTTAAAATTTTGAGATAGTTTCTTCTAACAGATCAAAATATACCCTAAATCTCTAGTATATGGTGTTTTCTATTCCCCTGCCTGATCACATCCTCTCCCTTTTTTTTTCTTTTTTAAATCCTCTTCTTTCTTTTTTCAAACAACTTCTTATCAATTCCTTTTATAAAATTTTTTATAATTTCCATCTTTACAGTCATATTCCATCCCTTCATCATATCCACCCTTATTTTTGTACATATATAAGTTTTTCTTTCTTTAAAATTTTGGGAGGCACTTTCTTCTAAAAGACCAAAATACACCCCAAATCTAGTGTGTGGCACTGATCTATATACCAGCCTGATCATATTTGATCACATTCTGGTTTTTTTGTTGTTGTTGTTTTGTTTTGTTTGTTTTTGTTTTTATCTTTATCTTTTTCTTTTTTTTCTTTTTCTTTTTTCTCTCTTTCCCTTTCTTTTCCCACTGCTTCAGGTTTTTTCTGATTTGTTTAGAGTATATTTTCTGGGGACGTTGTTACTCTGCTAGCATTTTGTTCTCTCATTAATCTATTCTCCTCTGCACAAAATGACAAGACGGAAAAAATCACCTCAACAAAAAGAACAAGGGGTAGTACCGACTGCCAGGGACCTACTCAATACGGACATTAGTACGATGTCAGATCTAGAGTTCAGAATCATCACTTTAAAGATACTAGCTGGGCTTGAAAAAAATATGGAAGTTATTAGAGAAACCCTTTCTGGAGAAGTAAAAGAACTAAAATCCAACCAAGTAGAAATCAAAAAGGCTATTAATGAGGTGCAATCAAAAATGGGGGCGCTAACTGCTAGAATAAATGAGGCAGAAGAGAGAATCAGTAATATAGAAGATGAAATGATGGAAAATAAAGAAGCTGAGAAAAAGAGAGATAAACAACTACTGGATCACGAGGGCAGAATTCGAGAGATAAGCGATACCATAAGACGAAACAACATTAGAATAATTGGGATCCCAGAAGAAGAAGAAAGAGAGAGAGGGGCAGAAGGTATAATGGAGCAAATGATAGCAGAGAACTTCCCTAATTTGGGGAAGGAAACAGGCATGAAAATCCAGGAAGCACAGAGAACCCCTCTCAAAATCAATAAAAATAGGTCAACACCCCGACATCTAATAGTAAAACTTACGAGTCTCAGAGACAAAGAGAAAATCCTGAAAGCAGCTCGGGAGAAGAGATATGTAACCTACAAGGGTAGAAACATTAGATTGGCAACAGACCTATCCACAGAGACCTGGCAGGCCAGAAAGGACTGGCAGGATATATTCAGAGCACTAAATGAGAAAAATATGCAGCCAAGAATACTATATCCAGCTAGGCTGTCATTGAAAATTGAAGGAGAGATAAAAAGCTTCCAGGACAAACAAAAACTAAAGGAATTTGCAAACACAAAACCAGCCCTACAGGAAATCTTGAAAGGGGTCCTCTAAGCAAAGAGAGAGCCTAAAAGCAACATAGACCAGAAAGGAACACAGACAATATACGGTAACAGTCACCTTACAGGCAATACAATGGCACTAAATTCCTATCTTTCAATAGTTACCCTGAATGTAAATGGGCTCAATGCCCCAATCAAAAGACACAGGCTATCAGACTGGATTAAAAAACAAGACCCATCGATATGCTGTCTGCAAGAGACTCATTTTCAACCCAAAGACAGCCCCAGATTGAAAGTGATGGGGTGGAAAACCATTTACCATGCTAATGGACACCAAAAGAAAGCTGGGGTGGCAATCCTTATATCAGACAAATTAGATTTTAAAGCAAAGACTGTAATAAGAGATGAGGAAGGACACTATATCATACTTAAAGGATCTATCCAACAAGAAGATCTAACAATTGTAAATATCTATGCCCCTAACATGGGAGCAGCCAATTATATAAGCCAATTAATAACAAAAGCAAAGAAACACATTGACAACAATACAATAATAGTGGGGGACTTTAACACCCCCCTCACTGAAATGGACAGATCGTCTAAGCAAAAGATCAACAAGGAAATAAAGACCTTAAATGACACACTGGACCAAATGGACTTTACAGACATATTCAGAACATTCCACCCCAAAGCAACGGAATACACATTCTTCTCTAGTGCCCATGGAACATTCTCCAGAATAGATCACATCCTAGGTCATAAATCAGGTCTCAACCAGTACCAAAAGATTGGAATCATTCCCTGCCTATTTTCAGACCACAATGCTTTGAAACTAGAGCTCAATCACAAGACAAAAGTCAGAAAGAACTCAAATACATGGAGGCTAAAGAGCATCCTACTGAAGAACGAATGGGTCAACCAGGAAATTAAAGAAGAATTAAAAAAATACATGGAAACCAATGAAAATGAAAACACAACTATTCAAAATCTTTGGGATGCAGCAAAGGCAGTCCTAAGAGGAAAGTATATAGCAATACAAGCCTTTCTCAAGAAGCAAGAAAGGTCTCAAGTACACAACCTAACCCTACACCTAAAGGAGCTGGAGAAAGAACAGCAAATAAAGCCTAAACCCAGCAGGAGAAGAGAAATCATAAAGATCAGAGCAGAAATCAATGAAATAGAAACTAAAAGAACAGTAGAACAGATCAACGAAACTAGGAGCTGGTTCTTTGAAAGAATTAACAAGATTGATAAACCCCTGGCCAGACTTATCAAAAAGAGAAGAGAAATGACCCAAATCAACAAAAACATGAATGAAAGAGGAGAGATCACAACCAACACCAAAGAAATACAAACAATTATAAGAACATATTATGAGCAACTCTATGCCAGCAAATTAAATAACCTGGAAGAAATGGATGCATTCCTAGAGATGTACCAACTACCAAAACTGAACCAGGATGAAATAAAAAACCTGAACAGACCTATAACCACTAAGGAAATTGAAGCAGTCATCAAAAATCTCCCAAAAAACAAAAGCCCAGGGCCAGATGGCTTCCCAGGGGAATTCTACCAAACATTTCAAGAGGAATTAATACCTGTTCTTCTGAAACTGTTCCAAAAAATAGAAATGGAAGGAAAACTTCCAAACTCATTTTATGAGGCCAGCATTACCTTGATCCCAAAACCAGACAAAGACCCCATCAAAAAGGAGAATTACAGACCAATATCCCTGATGAACATGGATGCAAAAATTCTCACCAAAATACTAGCCAATAGGATCCAACAGTACACTAGAAGGATTATTCACCATGACCAAGTGGGATTTATCCCTGGGCTGCAAGGTTGGTTCAACATCCGCAAATCAATCAATGTGATACAATACATTAACAAAAGAAAGAACAAGAATCATATGATCCTCTCAATAGATGCAGAAAAAGCATTTGACAAAGTACAGCATCCTTTCTTGATCAAAACTCTTCAGAGTATAGGGATAGAGGGTACATACCTCAATATCATAAAAGCCATCTATGAAAAACCTACAGCGAATATCATTCTCAATGGGGAAAAACTGAGAGCTTTCCCCCTAAGGTCAGGAACGCAGTAGGGATGTCCACTATCACCACTGCTATTCAACATAGTATTGGAAGTCCTAGCCACAGCAATCAGACAACAAAAAGAAATCAAAGGCATCCAAATTGGCAAGGAAGAAGTCAAACTCTCACTCTTTGCAGATGATATGATACTTTATGTGGAAAACCCCAAAGACTCCTCCCCAAAACTGCTAGAACTCATACAGGAATTCAGTAAAGTGGCAGGATTTAAAATCAATGCACAGAAGTCAGTGGCATTCCTATACACCAACAACAAGACAGAAGAAAGAGAAATTAAGGAGTCGATCCCATTTACAATTGCACCCAAAACCATAAGATACCTAGGAATAAATCTAACCAAAGAGACAAAGGATCTGTACTCAGAAAACTATAAAATACTCATGAAAGAAATTGAGGAAGACACAAAGAAATGGAAAAACGTTCCGTGCTCATGGATTGGAAGAACAAATATTGTGAAGATGTCAATGCTACCTAGAGCAATCTACACATTCAATGCAATCCCCATCAAAATACCATCCACTTTTTTCAAAGAAATGGAACAAATAATCCTAAAATTTGTATGGAACCAGAAAAGACCCCGCATAGCCAGAGGAATGTTGGAAAAGAAAAGCAAAGCCGGCGGCATCACAATTCCGGACTTCAAGCTCTGTTACAAAGCTGTCATCATCAAGACAGCATGGTACTGGCACAAAAACAGACACATAGATCAATGGAACAGAATAGAGAGCCCAGAAATGGACCCTCAACTCTATGGTCAACTAATCTTGGACAAAGCAGGAAAGAATGTCCAATGGAACAAAGACAGTCTCTTCAACAAATGGTGTTGGGAAAATTGGATAGCCACATGCAGAAGAATGAAACTGGACCATTTCCTTACACCACACACAAAAATAGACTCCAAATGGTTGAAAGACCTCAATGCGAGACAGGAGTCCATCAAAATCCTAAAGGAGAACACAGGCAGCAACCTCTTTGACCTCAGCCAAAGCAACTTCTTCCTAGAAACATCGCCAAAGGCAAGGGAGGCAAGGGCAAAAATGAACTATTGGGACTTCATCAAGATAAAAAGCTTTTGCAAAGCAAAGGAAACAGTCAACAAAACCGAAAGACAACCGACAGAATGGGAGAAGATATTTGCAAATGACATATCAGATAAAGGGCTAGTATCCAAAATCTATAAAGAACTCATCAAACTCAACACCCAAAGAACAAAGAATCCAATCAAGAAATGGGCAGAAGACATGAACAGACATTTTTCCAAAGAAGACATCCAAATGGCCAACAGACACATGAAAAAGTGCTCAATATCGCTCAGTATCAGGGAAATCCAAATCAAAACCTCAATGAGATACCACCTCACACCAGTCAGAATGGCTAAAATTAACAAGTCAGGAAATGACAGATGTTGGCGGGGATGCGGAGAAAGGGGAACCCTCCTACACTGTTGGTGGGAATGCAAGCTGGTGCAGCCACTCTGGAAAACTGTATGGAGGTTCCTCAAAAAGTTGAAAATAGAGCTACCATATGATCCAGCAATTGCACTACTGGGTATTTACCCCAAAGATACAAAAGTATGGATCCGAAGGGGTACGTGCACCCCGATGTTTATAGCAGCAATGTCCACAATAGCCAAACTGTGGTAAGAGCCAAGATGTCCATCAACAGATGAATGGATAAAGAAGATGTGGTATATATATACAATGGAATATTATGCAGCCATCAAAAGAAATGAGATCTTGCCATTTACAACGACGTGGATGGAACTGGAGGGTATTATGTTGAGTGAAATAAGTCAAACAGAGAAAGACATGTATCATATGATCTCACTGATATGAGGAATTCTTAATCTCAGGAAACAAACTGAGGGTTGCTGGAGTGGGGGGTGGGGTGGGAAGGATGGGGTGACTGGGTGATAGACACTGGGGAGGGTATGTGCTCTGGTAAGCGCTGTGAATTGTGCAAGACTGTTGAATCTCAGATCTGGACCTCTGAAACAAATAATGCAATATATGTTAAGAAAAAAGAAGAAGAAGAAGAAGAAGGTAGCGGGAGGGGAAGAATGAAGCGGGGGAAATCGGAGGGGTAGACGAACCATGAGAGATGATGGACTCTGAAAAACAAACTGAGGGTTCTAGAGGGGAGGGGGGTGGGAGGATGGGTTAGCCTGGTGGTGGGTATTGAGGAGGGCACATTCTGCATGGAGCACTGGGTGTTATGCACAAACAATGAATCATGGAACACTTCATCTAAAACTAATGATGTAATGTATGGGGATTAACATAAGAATAAAAAAAAAAGAAAGAAAGAAAGAAATGGAAGAAATGGAAAACTAGCAAGATGGTATATTTTATTCCAATCATATAAATAATCACTTTAAATATGAATGGTCTAAACATAAATGACAGATTACCAGTGAAAGTAAAAAAGGCTAGACAGCTATATATACCGTTTATAAGAAACCCACTTTAATTATAAATATGTAGATAAGTTATAAGTATCTATAAATTTTAAAGACAAACTAAACATTTTGACATTTTGGCATTTGGTCTCAATAAATGTTTTTGAATGAAAAAAAAAATATTGATATTTTCTAGGAAATTTCCTCAAGCCTTGAAGTGGAAGGCCTTAGGAATATAGAGATGCCTCTTCATCTTATCCACTACAGGAAAGGAGAAAGTATGGCACAGCCCCACTTAAACACTCTGCTGTATCTCACACTTGTCCCCCAGTTTTTCCCACACGGTACGTACTTGCCAGGAGTATCTACTCCCAATTACGTACTGAAATTGCCAGGTGGTAAACCTATAGATCACTAAGAGTTTATTCTACTTCACTAAATATACCATATTATTTACTGTGACTTGTGCCTAAGATACAAAGTTACTTTAATGCCATCTCCCTACCTGAAAATAGAAGAAACATCAGAATATTAACAAAACTTATTTCATTGCCAGATTGGCTACCCTGATTTTGGGCAAGTCACTAAATATTCTACTTCAGTTCCTACATTTTGAATATGAAAATAATAATTCTCTTCCAGTCGAATGATACGGCTGCGTAAATGTGATCCACAGGACCAGGGATGCCTTCAACAGAGCTTTGAAGAATCCTAAAACGTGCAGGATCTGGGGCCCTGCTTATTAAACAGTTTGAATAAAAAAATGTATTACAAAACTGATGGGCCCATGAGAGGTATGATAGTTTATGGAGGAAGATTTAGAATAACAGGTAGGGAAGCAGGACATAACTATTTTACCGTCCATTTAGTGCACATGAAGATTCTTGGGGGTACACACGCATCATTTTTTTCATGTTCTTTCCTATCACAGACACAGTCTCTGGCTCATTTCCTATTTCTCACATGGAAAACAGGTCGAAACACTGCTATTATCTGAAATGCTCTGTCCTTTGGAACTTTTTTTTTTACTGAAACAGTATAAGTCTCCTTATCTCTGTAGTTTCCTGGTACCATGGATTCAGTACTAGTAACATCAGTATTCAGGATGGTTCTGCAGCCTTGAACAGAGGCTTCCAGTGATTCTTTCAAAGGTTGTTACAGTGACCACAAATACAGGGAAATAGAAATGGTACTTTCTTGTCTGGTCATTTTAAGTTTACCACTCAGGATTTTATAACATAGTTAAATCTTTTGTTTTAGGTACATCTCTTTTTGACAAAATATGGCTGTTTTTTACATAGTTGAATAATCTTTTGTCTTTCAGCTAGAGCTTTTAGGTCACTTATATCAATAGTGGTTACTGACACATTTGGATGCATTTCCATTTTATAATTTGGTGATTTTATTTTTTTTATTACTTTCCCTCACTATCTTTATTTTTTTGTTCCTTCCTTCTTTGCTTCTTTTGGATTGAGTCAGTTTGTTTTCATTTATTAATTAATTTATTTTTCTCTCCATTCTAGTTCTTTATTCCTGCTAGATGGAAAGTTATGTATTTTTCATATTTTTATGTGAACACACTCCAAATTTCTACAGGCACATTTAACTTTCCAAATTTCTACAGGCACATTTACCTCAACAAGATCTAAATTTCATTACTATCTTTTCTCTTCTTTCAAGTAATACTTAGAACTCTAGAACTCCAATTATTCCTCTCCTGACTCACATGCCATCATTATCTAGGATTTTAGTTCTATATTGTTATGTTTTTATACACAAATTTTTAATTTAACTCTCATTTCTTCTCACATCTCAGATAATCTGTCATTGTTTTCTTCATTCTATATTACATAATTTAGACAAAATTTGGCAGTTGTTATGGGTTGCATTGTGCTCCCCAAAGAGATACGTTCAAGACCTAACCATGGAACCTCAGAATGTGATCTTATTTAGAAATAACATCATTGCAGACTTAATTAGTTAAAACAAGGCCATATTGGAGTAAGATAAGCCTTTAATCCCTCATAAGAAAAGGAGACACTTACAGACACAGGGGAGGAAAACACCATGAGAAGATGGAGGCAGAGATGGAAGTTCTGAAGCTAACAAGCCAAAGAATGGTGAGGATTGCCAGCAAACCATCAGATGCTAGGAACAGGCAAGGAGGTCTTCTTTCCTACAGGTTTCAGAGGGAGCATGGTCCTGTTGACACTCCAATTTTGGACTTGCTAGTCTTTAAAACTGTAAGACAATGCATGTCATCGTATCGTATCTTATAGTATCTTATCTTATTTTATCTTGAGAAGAAGAGAGGAGGGGCAGGGGGAGAGGGAGAGAGAGAATCTCAGGCAGACTCCATGCCCAGCATGAAGCCCGACACCCGGCTTGATCCCATAACCCTGAGATCATGACCTGAGCTGAAATCAAGAGTCAGATGTCCAACCAACTGAGCCACCCAGGCACCCCTACCTGTCTGCTATTTTAAACTACCAGTCTGTGGAGCTTTTTTATACTAATGGTGAGAAACTAGTACAGTAGTCAACTATCTCAGTTACTATATGTCTGAAACATCTCATATTGTGCCTTTACTCTAAAAAGATAACTTTACTGAGTACAGAATTCTATTCATTGCTATTTTTATCATATTAGAGATAGAATCCCCAAGAAAGAAAAAAAAAAAAAGGAAAAATCCCAAATCTTCCTGGAGCTTACAAGCCAAAGAGGAGAGATAGACAATAAATAATTCTATATTAGCAAGCAATAAGTTCTATGGAAGAAAGAAAAGAAAATGACAGAGTAAGGTGGATTAGGTAAGAGATGGGCTGGGCTGTAATTTCAGGTAAGGAGGTCGTACTGGAGGGAGATGAGGCGACTACACAATTGATATCAGGGGAACGACAGCTCAAGGTAAAAGGAATAGTCAATGAAAGGCCTTACATCATCTTTGAGAAACAGAAGGCATCCAGTATGACTGAAGTGTAGGAGGCAAGGGAAGACAGTAATATGAGACAAAGTTCCTCAGAAGAGGAACAGGATTCAAGTCATGTTGAATCTCATAATTCATTGTAATGATTTCACTTTTCATTCTGAGTCAAAAGGGAGCCCCTGGAGGGTTTTGAACACAGGAAAAGCATGATCTGATGTATGTTTTAAAAATATCTTCAGGGGCACCTGGGTGGTTCAGTCAGTTAAGTGTCTGCCTTCAGCTCAGGTCATGATCTCAGGGTTCTGGGATTGAGCCACATTGGACTGGCTGCTCAGCAGGGAGTCTGCTTCTCCCTCTGTCCCTCGCCCTGATTGTGCTCACTCTCTCTCTCTCTCTCAAATAAATAAATAAAATCTTTAACAAAAAAATATCTTTAGTATTGGTGAAAGAATAGACAAATAGATCAATGAAGCAGAAGAAAGCCCAGAAATAGATCCACATAAATATAGTCAATTGATTTCTGTTTAGGTTTTTATTTTAATTTCAGTTGGTTAACATACAATGTTTTACTAGTTTCAGGTGTAAAATAATTCAACAATTCCATACATCATCCAAGGCTCATCACAAGTGCACTCCTTAATCCTTTATTTCATCCATTCCCTGCTCCTGTAACCATCAAGTTGTTCTCCATAATTAAGTCTGTTTCTTGATTTATTGCTCTTTTCTCTCCCTTTGTTCATTTGTTTTGTTTCCTAAATGCCACCTATAAGTGAAATCATGTCGTATTTGTCTTTCTCTGACTGACTTATTTTGCTTAGCATTATGTACTCTCTAGCTCCATCCACATCATTGCAAATGGAAAGATTTCATTCCTTTTTTATGGCTGAATAATATTCCATTGTAGTCCGCATCTCCTTTATCTGTTCCTCAATTGATGGACACTTGGGCTGCTTCCATATCTTGGCTATTGTAAATACTGCTATAAACATAGGGGTACATGTATCCCTTCGAATTAGTGTTTTCTTTTTAAAGATTTTATTTATTTATTTGAAAGAGAGAGGAGAGAAAGCACAAGCAGGGGGAGCTGCAGAGGGAGAGGGAGAAGCAGGGTCCTCACTGAGCAGGGAGCGCAACTAGGGGCTTGATTCCAGGACTCTGAGATCATGACATGAGCTGAAGACAGACACTTAACCAAATGAGCCACCCAGGCACCCCTGAATTAGTGTTTTTGTATTCTTTGGGTAAATACTAAGTAGTACAATTGCTGGGTCGGGTTGTAGGGCAGTTCTATTTTTAACTTTTTGAAGAACCTCCATACTGTTTTCTAGAGTGACTGCACCAGTTTGCATTTCCACCAACAGTGCAAGAAGATTCCTTTTCTTCCACATCCTCACCAACATCTGTTGGTGTTTGTTTATTTTGTTACACTTGTTTATTTTAGCCATTCTGACAGATGTGAGGTGATATCTCATTATAGTTTTGATTTGTATTTCCTTGATGGTAAGTGATAGTGAACATCTTTTCATGTGTCTGTTGGCCATCTGTATGTCTTCCTTGGAGCAATGTCTGTTCATATCTTCTGCCCATTTTTTTTAAATTGTATTATTTGGTTTGGGGGTACTGAGTTGTATAAGTTCTTTATATATTTTGGATACTAACCTTTTATTGAATATATCATTTGCAAATATCTCCTCCTATTCTGTAGGTTGCCTTTTAGTTTTGTTGATTGTTTCCTTTACTATACAGAGGCTTTTTATTTTGATGTAGTCCCAATAGTTTATTTTTGCTTTTGTTTCCCTTGCCTCAGGAGACTTATCTAGAAAGAAGTTGCTACAGACAGTGTTCGAGAAATTACTGCCTGTGTCTCTTCTAGGATTTTTATGGCTTCAGGTCACACATTTGGGTCTTTGATCCATTTTAAATTTATTTTTGTGTATAGTGTAAGAAAGAAGTCCGGTTTCTTCCTTTTGCTTGTGGCTGTCCAATTTTCCCAACACCATTTGTTTAAGAGACTGTCCTTTTCCCATGGGATATTCTTTCCTGCTTTGTCCAAGATTAATTGACCCATATAGTTGTGGGTTCATTTCTGGGTTTTCGATTTTGTTTTATTGATCTGTGTGTCCACTTTTGTGCCAGTACCATACTGTTTTGATTACTACAGTTTTGTAATATAACTTGAAGTCCAATGTCTCCAGCTTTGCTTTTCCTTTTTCAAGATTGCTTTGGCTATATTCAGGGGCTTTTCTGGTTCCATACAAATTTTAGAATTGTTTGTTCTAGTTCTGTGAAAAATGCTGTTGGTATTTTGGTAGGGATTTCATTAAATGTGTGGATTGCTTTGGGTAGTATAGACATTTTAACAATATTTTTTCTTCAGATCCATGAGTATGGAATGTCTTTCCATCTTGTTGTGTCCTCTTCAATTTCTTTCATCAGTGTTTAATAGTTCTCAGAGTACAGGTCTGTCACCTCTTTGGTTAGATTTATTCCTAGTTATCTTATTCTTTTTGGTGCAATTATAAATGGGATTGATTCCTTAATTTCTCTTGCAGCTGCTTCATTATTGGTGTATAGAAATGCAGCAGATTTCTGTACATTGGTTTTGTATCCTGTGACTTTACTGAATTCGTTTATCAGTTCTAATGGTTTTTTGGTGGAGTCTTTTGGGTTTTCTATATAGAGTATCATGTCATCTGCAAATAGTGAAAGTTTTGGATGCTTTTTATTTCTTTTTGTTGTCTGATTGCTGTGGCTAGGACTTCCAGTACTATGTTAAAAAAACAGTGGTGAGAGCGGACATCCCTGTCTTTTTCCTGCCGGTAGAGGTAAAACTCAGTTTTTCCACATTGAAGATGATATTACCTGGGAGTTTTTCATGTATAGACTATATTATGTTGAGGTATGTTCCCTCTAAGCCTACTTTATTGAGTGTTTTTATCATAAATGGATGTGGTATTTTGTCAAATGCTTTTTGTGCATTTATTGAAATGGTCATATGGTCCTTATCCTTTCTTTTATTAATGTGGTGTATCATGATGATTGATTTGTGAATATTGAACCACCTTTGCAACCCAGGAATAAATCCCACTTGATCACGGTGAATGATTTTTTTTTTTAATGCATTGTTATTGTTGCATTTGGTTTGCTAGTACTTTATTGAGAGTTTTTGCATATATGTTCATCAGACATATTGGCCAATAGTTCTCTTTCTTAGTGGAGTCTTCATCTGGTTTTGGTATCAGGGTAATGCTGGCCTCATAGAATGAATTTGGAACTTTTCCTTCCTTTTCTATTTTTTGGAATTGTTTGAGAAGAATAGGTATTAACTCTTCTTTAAATGTTTGGTAGAAGTTGCCTGCAAAGCTCTCTGGTCCTGAACATTTTTTTATTGGGAGTTTTTTGATTATTGGTTCAATTTCTTTGCTGATTATTGGTCTGTTCAAATTTTCTATTTCTTCCTGTTTCAGTTTTGTTAGTTTGTATATTTCTAGGAATTTGTTTCTTCTAGGTTGTCCAATTTGTTGGCGTATAGTTTTTGATAATATTCTTATAATTGTTTGTATTTCTGTAGTGTTCGTTGTTATTTCTCCTCTCTCATTTGTGATTTTATTTATTTGAGTTCTTTCTTTTTTTTGATAAGTCTGGCTAGAGGTTTATCAATTTTATTGTTTTATTTCAAAGAACCTGCTCCTGGTTTCATTGATCTGTTGTATTGGGATTTTTTGTTTGTTTGTTTTGAGTTTCTGTATCATTTATTTCTGCTCTAATCTTTATTATTTCCTTCCTTCTGCTGGTTTTGGTTTTGTTTGTTGTTCTTTTTCTGTCTCCTTTAGGTGTAAGGTTAGGTTGTTTATTTGAAATTTTTCTTGCTTCTTAAGGTAGGCTTGTATTGCTATAAACTTCCCTCTTAGAACCACTTTTCCTGCATCCCAAAGGTTTTGAACTATTGTGTTTTCATTTTCCTTTGTCTCCATGTAATTTTTATTTCTTATTTTATTTCCTGGTTGACCCATTCATTGTTTAGTAGCATGTTATTTAACTTCCATGTATTTGTGGTCTTTCCAGACTTTTTCTTGTGGTTGACTTCTGGTTTCATAGCATTATAGTCAAGAAAAATACATGGTATGACTTAAATCTTGAATTTGTTGAGGCTTGTTTTGTGGGCTAATATGTGATCTATTCTGGAGAATGTTCCATGTGCACTTGAAAAGAATGTATATTTTGCTATTTTAAGATGGAATATTCTGAATACATTTGTTAAATCCATCTGTTCCAGTGTGTCATTCAAAGCCATTTTTTCCTTATTGACTTTCTGTTTAAATGATCTGTCCTTTGATGTAAGTGGGGTGTTAAATTCCCCTACTATTATTGTATTATTATCGAATAGTTCCTTTATGTTTGTTATTAACTGTTTTATGTATTTGGGTGCTCCCTTGTTGGGTCCATAAATATTTACAATTTTTATATTTTCTTGTTGGATTGTCCTCATTATTATATAGTGTCCTTCTTTTTCTCTTGTTACAGTGTTTATTTCAAAGTCTAGTTTGTCCAATACAGGTATTGCTACTCCAGCTTTCTTTTGACTTCCATTTGCATGATAGATGTTTCTCAATCCCCTCACTTTCAATCTTCAGGTATCTTTAGGTCTAAAATGAGTCTCTTGTAGGTAGCATTTAGATGGGTCTTGTGTTTTTATCCATTCTGTCACCTTGTGTCTTTTGATTGGCGCATTTAGTCCATTTACATTTAAAGTAATCATTGAAAGATATGTATTTATTGTCATTTTATTATTTGTTTCATGCTTGTTTCTGAAGATTTTCTCTGATCCTTTCTTGTCTTTCTCTTTTTCATGATTTGCTGATTTTCTTTAGTGATGTATTTGGATTCTTTCTCTTTATTCTTTGCATATTTATTAGTTGTTTTGATATATGGTTATCATTCTGTTTGTATATAACCTCTTCTGCATACAGCAGTTTAAGGATATAATGACCTTGATGGTCATTTAAATTTGAACCCATTCTTACTCCTCTCCTCCCCATGTTTTAGGTATATGTTGTATTTTTACATCCTTTTATTTTGTGTCTTCCTTGACTGATTTTTTTTTTTTTTTTTTACTGCTTTTGTTTCCTAATTTTATACTGTTACTTTTGGTCCTTCCTTTCCACTCAAAGAGTACCCTTTAATATGTCTTCCTGGACTGATTTAGTGGTCATGTACTCCTTTAGTTTTTGTTTGTCTGGGAAACTTTATCTCTTCTTCTATTCTTAAAGATAGCCTTGCTGGATAGAGTATTCTTGGCTGCAAATTTTTGTCAATTAGCACTTTGAATATATTAAGGCACTGCCTTCTGGCTTGAAAAGTTTCTGCTGAAAAATATCCTGCTAGCCTTATGGGTTTTCCCTTGTAAATTACTGTCTTCTTTTGTCTTGCTGCTTTTAAATTTTTTTCTTTATCAGTATATTTAGCCAATTTAATTACATATGTCTTGGTATGGATCTGCTTTTGTTGATTTTGATGGGAGTTCTGTGTGCCTCCTGGATCTAGATATCTGTTTCCTTCCCCAGATTAAGAATTATTATTTTAACTATTATTTCTTCAAATAAATTTATTATTTCTTCAAATAAATTTCTGGCCCCCTTTTCTCTCTCTTCTTCTTCTGGGACTCCTATAATATGAATGTTATAACATTTGATGGAGTCACTGTGCTTTCAGATTGCTCTTTCCATGCTGTATGTCTGTGGGTTGTTAGCCTGTCTTCTCTCCAAGAGTAGCCCCAATATCCTCTGAGCTCTCCCAGAGCCAAGGCTGATGATCTTTAAAGCTCCAGGCTTTAAGTCCTGCTGGTTGCAAGAACTAATGAAATTCAGCTTCTCTTGCTTTTTAAACCAATTACTATGGGGATTCATTTTCCCTGTGTTTCTCCTGTGTGCTAGTCTGTCCATTGCTCTTTTCTGTGACCAAGGTTCCCTTCCCACCATGGTGGCCACAGTCCTTTTCTCTCCCATACTGCATTTCTGCACGTCCTACCTTCTTCAATGTGGCCTCTTCTCTACCTTTAGTTTTGGAATTTGTTCTGCCAGGCTTCAGGTCAATTCTTGGGATATTTAATATGATTTGATAGTTATCTAGTATTCTTGGGACAAGGTGAGCCTAGGGTCCTCCTACTTTGCCTCCATTTTTCAACCTCTAGTCAAATGACTTTTGACAAAGAACAAAGGAAGTACAATGAAGACAAGGTAGTCTTTTCAACAAATGGTGCTGAAATACTGGACATTTACATGCAAAAACATGAATCTAAACATGGACCTCATACCTTCCCCCCAAATTAACTCAAAATGGATCATACACCTATATGTAAAAAGCAAAATTATAAAACTCCTAGGAAAAAAACACAAGAGAAAATCTAGATAACTTTAATATGGTGATAACTTTAATACCAAAGACACAATTCATGAAAGAAAGAATAAGTAAACTGGACTTCATTAAAATTGAAAATTTCTGCTCAGTAGATGATTCAGAGTAAAGTTTGAGGCTTGTTCCTTTTGAGATTTTTACTAGGCCAAGGGCAGAGAACATATCTAAAAGTAGAGAGTGATAAACTATCAAATATCAAGAGAATGAAAAGCAAATCACAGTTCATAGTTGCCAAATCTTACAACCACCCAGGTGTCATTCCATAAGTGAATAAATAAATATACTATGGTACATTGAGACAATCTAATATATAATTCAGCACTAATGAAAAGATATGGACATCAAAAGATATTATTATTCAAGTTATGAAAATACATGGAAGAATCTTAAATGCATATTACTAATTGAAAGAGGCCAATCTGGAAAGGCTACATAATCTGTGCTTCCAACTATATGACATTCTGGAAAAGACAAAATATGGAGATGGTAAAAAGATTAATAGTTATCAGGGGTTGTGGGGGCTGGGGAGATGGATGAATGGGCACAGCACAGAGGATTTTTAGGGCAGTAAAAATACACTGTATGATACTATAATAATGGATACATGTCATTATAAATTTGCCCAAACCCATAGAATGAACAAAACCAAGAGTGAATCCTAATGTAAATGATGGACTTTGGATAAAGTGATGTGTCAGTGTAGGTTCATCAGATGTAACAAATGTACCACTTTGCTGGACAATATTGATAATAGAAGAGGCTATGCATGTGTGGAGGTGGGAGGTATGTGCCAAATCTCTGCACGTTCTGCTCAATATTGCTGTGAACCTAAAACTGCTCTAAAAAACAGTTTACTGGGGCACCTGGGTGGCTTGTTCAGTTAAGCGTCCAACTCTTGACTTTGGCTCAGGTCATGATCTCAGAGTTATGAGATCAAGCCCTGTGTCGGGCTTCATTCTGGACATGGAGCCTGCATAAGATTCTCTCTCTTTGTCTCCCTCTGCCCTTTGCCCCACACTTGCACTCTCTCTCTAAAAACAAAAAACAAACAAACCAACCCAAACCAAAAAACCACACAACAAACCCCCAAAGTTTATTTAAAAAAAATGTCTTATAGGTGATATGTAGATAGTCACCTAATGAGGACCTGAGGAACTGGGATGGAACCAGGAAGACGCATTAGGAGTCTTATAATAATGCAAGTAAGAATTAATAGTATCTTGACGTTGGGAGTAGTAAGAAGTCTTTGGATCCTGATATTTGTGGACTAATAGATATAGGCTCGGAAAGAGCAAGAAGAATAAAAGATATTTCCAAGATTTTGGGTCTGAGCCCCTGGAAGAATGGCAAGAAGGTTGAGAGAAGACTGTAGTTGGAGCACAGATAGTGGGGAGGGAGGTAAATGATTCAGAGTAAAGTTTGAGGCCTGTTCCTTTTGAGATTTTTATTAGGCCAATTGCAGAGAACATATCTAAAAGTAGAGAGTGTGAAGTATCAAATGTCACTATTTAGAAAGAAAAAGATTTTTCATTGGATTTTACGATGCAGTGCTCACTGGGGACTTGACAAGAGCATTTTGCATGGAATAGCCGAAGACAACCTGATTGAAACAGATATAAAAGAGAATTGGAGGGGTGTGTGTGTGTGTGTGTGTGTGTGTGTGTGTGTGTGTGTGTGTTTGAAGAGTGAGGAAAGCAACTAGAATAAACAACTCATTAGAAGAGTGTTTTCTGGGGCGCCTGGGTGGCTCAGATGGTTAAGCGTCTGCCTTCGGCTCAGGTCATGATCCCAGGATCCTGGGATCGAGTCCCACATCCGGCTCCCGGCTCAGCGGGGAGCCTGCTTCTCCCTCTGACCCTCTCCCCTCTCATGCTGTTTCTCTCTCGCTCGCTCTCTAAAAAATAAATAAAATCTTTAAAAAAAAAAAAAGAAGAGTGTTTTCTGGGTGTTATGCACAAACAATGAATCATGGAACACTACATCTAAAACTAATGATGTAATGGATGGGGATTAACATAACAATAAAAAAACTTTAAAAAAAAAAAGAAGAGTGTTTTCTGTAAAGGGGGCAGAGAAATGGAGCAGTGCCTAGCAAGAAAAATGGGGTCAAGAGAAGTTAATTTTTGTTTTATTTTTAAGATGGGATAAATGAGAGCATCTTAGTTATGCTAAATAGGGAAAGAGTGGAAAGGAAGCTGTGGGGGTAGGAGGGAGGAGAATTGCAGGAGCCCTGTCTTTGTATAGGCAAGAAAAGAAGGGAGTTAGCATTCTATTGCAACAGAGGGTAGGAGCAACTTTAACTACAAGCAAGATTAGTTCACCTAAGACAGAGGATATCTATGTAGGTACAGTTGTGTGATAGCATGTGGCAGTGGGCATTTGGAAAAGTTCTCTTTTGATTGCAACAATTTTTAAAAACTGGGAGATATATATACACATATAAAATATATAGTCTGATAAAATGAAATTTAAGGAGATAAAAATCCTGATTGAGAAGCAGCATGAGGAGTAAAGGGGAGCACTTTCACTCCCTCTAGGCTACAAAGATTATTGAGGAGAGAAAAACAAAAACAGCCACATGAGAGGACTCTGGGGAAAGAGTATCCTCAAGAGTATTTCTGTCAGAGCAAGATTTTGGAGAGAAAAGTCAAGAAAGCTTTGATGACAGAGCAGATTTTGTTAATGATGGATCGTGCTTTGCAAAAGGTACAGAATTGAACCTGGAAGGTGCGGAGGGCAGCACAGGGGATGCACAGAGCCTCATAGAGGTTACAGTGGGGACCAGGGAGCTGGAGAGTCTGGGGCTTCTTGAGATGCCTGAGATGACTTGAGATGACAGGTTAGTTCTGGTGCAGTTAAGGCATGCTGTGGTGGCATGACTCCGCAACCTGGCAGGAATGACGGGTGTGTTTTGGGGGCCTCCCTCTTGACTCCTGTTAGTGTAGCCCAGGGAAGCCAGGTATCACTGGAGAGTATGGGTGGGGGAGGTGCCCTTGACCCCTCTGGAAAGCAGCTCAAAGGCCTAGGAAGCTCTTTCTGGACCCTTGTTGTCAGGAAGTGTTTAATTTCTTCATTTGTTTCAGCGACTTTTAAATATAAGCTCATGGTACTTGGGAGTTTTCTTTGTAGGGGTTATTTGAGGACTTTATTTAAATTTCATTTCTCTAGATATGATACAAACAGCTTGGAAACAACATTATGTAAAACATTGGATTATGGTCCCTGGGACCCACACTTATTATGAATTCATACCACAAATCCTCATGAGTCAAGATTTGTGGTTAGAAAGCCTCAAGGAATTTTTTCCTTTTTTTTTTTCCTGTTCTTTATTGGCCAAGCCTGGTAAAAGGAATGATGCATACTCTCACTCTTTGTCGGATAGTTTTCTCTTGATTCTCCCCTGAGTGTTGCCCTTCAGGGATTTTCCTTTTGTGTGGTGATGGGCAGTCCACCCTCGCATGCTGTTCAGACCCCAAGCTCTGTCTCCTGCCCATCCGTGGCCTTTTGCACGCAGCGTCCGGTCTTACCTGAGTAAATCTGCAGACACCACCCAGGTAAATACTAGCTCCACCTCTCCTTTGCCTCTGTGGGTTCATGACTTCTTTCTGTTTCTGATCTCTAAGGAAATTTCTTTCCTTCATACCAGCTCAGCTATAAATTTAATATATAATGTATGATATTATTCCTTCAGTGCCTTTGTGTGCTATACCTAAAAGTGTGGCTCTATACATGTATTTTAGCATGTTGCCAGTAACGTAGATCCCATTTTCTTTGTTACAACAAATATTTTAAACATTTTAAAAAGTGGTATAATCAACAAAAATGCTCACTCATGAACTGACCACACGGTTTAAGATTAGGATGTATTACGAATACAGATGGTATTCTCTGATTCCATTTCTCCCCATTTCCTTTTCATAGCTAACTCCTATCCTGAATGTGTTTTTAGTTTCCATGAACATTTTCCCACTTTTATGCTATGTGTATGTTCCCATAAATAATATATTAATTTTATACATTAAAAGTTATATAAGAATTTACATGAATGCTGTGGTAAGTAGCCTTCCACAACCCTTTTGTTTCACTAGGTGTTGTGTTTTTACAATATACCTCCAGTTCTTTCATTTTCAGAGGTAGGTAGTATTCCACTGTAGGTTGATTCCACAATTTGCGTATCCATTCTTCTGTTAATGGACATTTAAGCTGTTTCCAATTTCTTGCTATTACCAACAGTACTACCACAGTTTCTTGTATGTTCACTGTATTAGTCAGAGTTCTCCAGTGAAACAGTCAATAGTATGTGTGTATATATAAATATATATATATAGTGTATATATATATACGCATAAATGTATATATGTATACATAAATACATAAATATATATAGTGTGTGTATATATGTATATACACATGCTGTTCGCTCTGTTTGGCAAAATATATATATGTATATATACATAATTTTATATTTATATTTATACAACAGGATGTATATATACATCTCTCTATCTATGGGAGGGGAAGAGGAAGAAAGAGAAAGAAATTTATTGTAAGGAATTGGCTCCTGAAATTATGGAGGCTGAGCAGGTCCAAGATCTGCTGTCAACAAGCTAGAGACCCAAGAGAGCCAAGGGTGTAGTTCAGTCTGAATCCCAAGGCCCGAAAACCAGAAGAGTTGATGGTGCATGTTCCCTTTCTGAAAGCCATCAGGCTCAAAACTCAGGAAAAGCTGATGCTTCATTTTGCATCTAAATGCAAGAAAAGACTTATGCCGCAGCTCATACAGTTAGGCAAAAAGAGTCCCACCACCCCTACCCATTACTTATAGGAAGGTCAGCCTTTTTGTTTTATTCAGGCCTTAACCTGATTAGATAAGGGCCACTTACATTAGGAAAAATTATATGTTCTGCTCAATCTACCAGTTTAAATATTAATCTCCTACAAAAACATCCTCACAGACACACCCACAATAATGTTTGATCAAATATCTGAGCACCCTGTGGCCCACTCACGTTGACACATAAAATTAACCATCACACTCTCCTTGGTGATTTGGTTCAAATTTCTCTGGTATATACATAAAAATGAAATTGTATGTGCACACTCAACTTTACTAGATATTGTCAAATTGCTCTCTGAAGGGATTTTCCTATTTATATTCCCAGCACTTTTTCACAAGTTTATTTGATAGGCTTCCCCTTTGTGAAGTGCTGTTTAAATTTTAATTTTCAAGTTTTTATTGGATTGGACATGTGCATTTTACATTTTAATAAGAATTGTCTAAATTCTTGGGAAAGGTGTAGCAATTCATATTCTGATCATCAGTGCATGATAAAACTGCTTCTATGCATCCTTATGAGCAATTGATATTGTCCCTTTTTAAAATTTTTCCTAACCTAGTGAGTAAAAAGTGGTTTCTCATTGTTGCAATTATTCTCATGTTTTTATTCTTAGAGAAGGTTATCATTCTTTTGTATTTATTAGACAGATTGATTTTTTTTTCCCTTGGGAATGAGCTGTTCATATGTAATAGATAAATATCTAATTTCATTTATTTAAATATTAATACTCAGAGAATACACACCAAGTTATTAGAAATCGCAAACTACTATAAAAAATGAGCTAGAGATATAAATAGGCTAAATCCAAAAAATGAAGACTGAACCATCCTTGAATTTCCATTTGATCATGTTACATTAGCTTTTCAGTTCATCGCTGGGTTTGTTTTGTTTGGAGAGATATATATATATCTCATACATATAAGATATATCTATATTGTATATAGATATAAGATATATGAGATATAATATATGTATTTATAAAGATATATGAAAAATATAATACAAAAAATATATATGTGTATATATATATTTTTTAACAGTTTTTTGATTTCCAACAGTTTTTTGATTTCCAACTGAAATCCACTGAACCTGGTAGTTCAGAGTTGCAATATTATAAGGAGATTTTTCTCAAGCATTGGAACTAACTATTCATTGGGATTTATTTTTAGTATAAATAAGAATTCCAAACATCAATTTGAACTGAAATAAATCTGATCTGAATGAAAATAACCTTTCCATAATATTCTGAAATCTATGGTTAATTTAAAATATATTTTTTTCCTGAACTTTGTAACTTCCAAATACAGTTTTGAAGAACTACACAAAGGGATTTTTTTAATGTCTGGATTAACAAGAAGGATTTATTTGTAGTTTTAGGCTAACAGTGAAAACTACTCTCTGCCATTATTGACTTACACATTTGCAGCTCTAAGTAATTAGCCTTTACATATTGCTTAAATCCCTTTTGATTTAAATATCAAATTAAAAAGAGGATGAATATGTTGGTATATATAGTTCTTCCATGGACAATATTGTGCCGGGTATCTCACTATCCCTGATCAGAGATTAAAGCTCATTTCTGAAGGTTAATTATAAATTTCACACCTATAGTTAAAGTGTCAAAATCTGCCTTTTTCAGTATTGAAGAAAACGAGTCTCTTCCCCAAGGGTACATTGGTCAGCTTTGTCACTACAAAGACTTCTCTTCCTTCCACGTCCTGTAAGTGTTGAAGAAAACCCCAAGATGGAAGATTAAAAATGAACTATGAAGTTTCTGCATACCTATGTCTCTCATCATCATTTCAAGTTTCCTGTGCTGTAATACAGAAATTTTGATGACAGCCATAGAAGAAGGTGTGAGTTCATAGAGAAAATATTCAAGGAGGCAAAATCAATAAACACATCTAAGGCCTTCATTTCCAGTTTAGGCAATTCTGTCTAGTTATGGTAAACTGGTAGGCAAGAGTGAAAAAGCATAATAAGCTTTAGGGAAAGACATTTCGTAAATAAAGAAGGGAATACGTTCAAGAAAACAAAATGTTTCAAAGGTAATACCAAAAATATATTTTTTAAATATCAGTGAATTGCAATCTAAACATATTGTGAAGAAGAATGGACTTACTGATAGACAAAATGGTTGCATTATCTTCATGCATTTTCAAAGAATCTCTCTTGGGGGACTATGCCTTTAAAACCATATTAAAAATTATATCCAATATGTATCAATACATAATTTTTCTAAAGGTAGGAATTTGTTTCTACTTGAGAATGCGTTGATCTTCAGGAAAAAAAAATCCTAGAATACCATGGCTTTTTCTATTTTTGGTGCCTACTTTCAAATTTTATTCTTGAAAAGTATTCACTTCCTAAGTAAGGTATAAGCTGATATTTTGGCAAGGTAAAACTATATTAATTTATATAATTTATATTAGAGGAATTACAGGTATTTGTTTTCATTTTTAAAGAAAAGTTACGGGGGCACGTGAGTGTCTCAGTCAGTTGAGCATCTGACTCTTGATTTTGGCTCAGGTCATGATGTTAGGGTCCTGGGGTAGAGCCCTGTGACAGGCTTCCCCCTCAGCAGGGAGTCTGCTTATCTCCTTCTCCCTCTGTCCCTCCCCCTGCTCTTTCTCTTTCTCTCAAGTGAATAAATAAATCTTTTAAAAAAAAAAGAAAAAAGTTACCAAATTACATACCAAGTTACAGCAGTAACTTACTGCTGGATAATTGGCTCTGAAATATTCCAGTAAGAATTCTGATTGACTGTTTTTGAAATGAATCTTTTAAAAATAAACAGAGCCCCCCACCCCCCATGGCTCAGTCAGTTAAAAGTTTGCCTTCAGCTCAGGTCATGATCTTGGGGTCCTGGATTGAGCCCCGCATGGGGCTCCCTGTTCAGTGGGGAGTCTGCTTCTCCCTCTCCCTCTGCCCCTTCCCCCGCTCATGCACGCTCTCTCTCTCTCTCTTGCTCACTGTCTCTCAAATAAATAAAATCTTTAAAAAAATTAAAAATAAACAATATGTTTGTGAAAAATCTTTGAAAATATTTTAAGTAGAAATTTAGTTAATGTTAAGAAAAGCATCTGTAACATCTACTTATTAATATTGAGTTTTATTAAAATACCCAAATCTTACATTTATTAAAATACTAGAATCATATTTGGTATGTTTTTTGAAATTACTACATGGTTAAGATCTTGTGTGTGTGTGTGTGTGTGTGTGTGTTTTACTTTTTTTTAAATTTTATTTTATTATGTTATGTTAATCACCATACATTATATCATTAGTTTTAGATGTAGTGTTCCATGATTCATTGTTTGCGTATAACACCCAGTGCTCCAGTGCCCTCCTAAATACCCATCACCGGGCTAACCAATCCCCCCGCCCCCCTCTCCTCTAAAACCCTCAGTTTGTTTCTCAGAGTCCATAGTCTCTCATGGGTCGTCTCCCCCTCTGATTCCCCCCTTCATTTTCCCCTTCATTATCTTCTTTTTTTTTAACATATAATGTATTATTTGTTTCAGAGGTACAGATCTGTGATTCATCAGTCTTACATGATTCACCATAGCACATACCCTCCCCAATGTCTATCACCCAGTCACCCCATCCCTCCCACCCCCCACCACTCCAGCAACCCTCAGTTTGTTTCCTGAGATTAAGAATTCCTCATATTGGGGCGCCTGGGTGGCTCAGATGGTTAAGCGTCTGCCTTCGGCTCAGGTCATGATCCCGGGGTCCTGGGATCGAGCCCCACATCAGGCTCCTGGCTCGGCGGGGAGCCTGCTTCTCCCTCTCCCTCTGCCTCTCTCCCTGCTCATTCTCTCTCTATCTCTGTCAAATGAATAAATAATCAAAAAAAAAAAGAATTCCTCATATCACTGAGATCATATGATACATGTCTTTCTCTGATTGACTTATTTCGCTCAGCATAATACCCTCCAGTTCCATCCACATCATTGCAAATGGCAAGATTTCGGTTTTTGAGATGGCTGCATAATATTCCGTGGTATATATATACCACATCTTCTTTATCCATTCCTCTGTCAATGGACTTCAGGGCTCTTTCCACAGTTTGGCTATTGTGGACATTGCTGCTATAAACATCGGGGTGCACGTACCCCTTCGGATCCCTACTTTTGTAT
Organism: Neomonachus schauinslandi; assembly: GCF_002201575.2. NCBI lineage: Eukaryota > Metazoa > Chordata > Mammalia > Carnivora > Phocidae > Neomonachus > Neomonachus schauinslandi. The sequence goes on along the minus strand of NC_058406.1, from coordinate 120,821,247 downwards.
CTTTGGGGTAAATACCCAGTAGTGCAATTGCTGGGTTGTAGGGTAGCTCTATTTTCAACTTTTTGAGGAACCTCCATACCGTTTTCCAGAGTGGCTGCACCAGCTTGCATTCCCACCAACAGTGTAGGAGGGTTCCCCTTTCTCCGCATCCTCGCCAACATCTGTTGTTTCCTGACTTGTTAATTTTAGCCATTCTGACTGGTGTGAGGTGGTATCTCATTGAGGTTTTGATTCGGATTTCCCTGATGCCGAGCGATGTTGAGCACTTTTTCATGTGTCTGTTGGCCATTTGGATGTCTTCTTTGGAAAAATGTCTGTTCATGTCTTCTGCCCATTTCTTTACTGGATTATTTGTTCTTTGGGTGTTGAGTTTGATAAGTTCTTTACTATATGGTTAAGATCTTTAAAAATGTTCCCATAAAAGTGTATTAAGAAGTGAAATAGCCTACTAGCTGTAATCATTAACATTTTATGAATTTTAAAAAATTAATTAGAAAAAATAGGAAAGATCATCTGAAGCTGAAGGAAACCTTGAAATGTATAGACTTTGCTCTATTAAAAAAAAGCTCACTCTCTTGGTAATTTTCACATTTTCAGGAGACCAGTCAGAACTTTGTCAAGAACTGGTTCCACGCCAGGCTTGACATTTAGCATCAGTGGTTTCCCTCTTCTTCTAGTCCAGCTCTTTACTAATGAAACTTATCATGGCTCTGTGCTGGGGAGTCTCTGGGAATGCTCTCCATCTCTGCCTCTTTGCTAGTGTCCAGCACCCAGGTCTTGAACTCCAGTTGTGTCAAAATGGTTAGTATTGTTTTCTCCAGCTGAGGATACCCTGGGAGCCCACTAAAGGCACAGAATTATTCTGCTTCGGGAGTGCATGCAGAAGGGCTGTGGTACTTGCAGTGAGGAAGTCGGGCTGACCCTGCTGAGAACCCAGATGTGTCAGCCCTCTATGAAGTTTGAGGATCCTCCGTGTTCTGTTCCTCACTAGGCCCTTTCAGGGCAGAGAGAAATCCTTTCTTCAGCCTTGTGTTGTACTCCCGAACATTGGTCACAAAGTAGTTCTCTGAATCCCCAGTACCTAAAGTGTGTGTGTGTGTGTGTGTGTGTGACAGTCCTTTAAAGTTTGTTTGTTTTTCAGAGTCTCATTCCCTAGTACTTGGATACAGATTCTTACATTCTAGTCTATAAAACAAATCTGAATCACAAAAATAATGTCTATTCTGACGAAGGCATTAGTAATTTGTGTAATAGTTGCAGGCTTTCTGTTCTGTATCTTATTAAGACAGGTTCTTTTCCAAGTTCTTTCTCAGTTAATCCATTGGCACAATCACCTCACCATTCCTCCAGAAATGCACATCTATTTCTGAATGCAAAAAGCCCTGATTCATTATGTATATTGAGGCAGTCCCCACAAAAAAGAGTTCGTAAATCAACTTCTATGTATCATTGTCAATCAGTCGCCAAACTCCTGCTTCACAATAGAAATTATTATTGTGAACCTTAGGATTTGCTATGAAAACATTGTACATGTGTGGGTATTTTTCAGTACTAAGCCAACATCAAGGAGTATGGTAGGGATTATGAAGCCCACCAAGATGTATGATAGGCACTGTGGGAGAGAAGTCCCTATGGGAGCTCATTATAACAAATGCCAAAATCAGAGTGTTTGTTTAAACAAGGGTCTTTGGAAAAATAAGATGCTTTCTCTATCTGTTGGAAGCATTATATACACTGAATTAAGAGTAGAAGTTCCATACTCAGATAATCTCTAGAGATAAATTAAAATCCCAGCTCTATCATTTACTGCATAGAAATTCCAGTTTATCATATACTTATTCTATAAACCTTTAACACATTACTTAGTGTTCATTTCTCACCTGTAAAATAAGGACAGTATCAGTTCCTTCTCTACAGCTTTGTAATGAGGTTTAAATGTCTTAGTTTGGAAAAGATGCTGGGGCAAAAATTGAAAACACAAGTCCTGCTTGTTACCAACGTCCTACCATTCAGGTCCTAGTCTGTGTGGAACTGTCAAGCTGAACGGCCCCTGAAATTAGTGATGGGATCTGCTACTGTCATATCTATGTTTTTTCCCCTGAGGGAAAAAATAAAAAGTACACCAATTTCAACAGATAAATGCCCTGTTGAGTTGATTCTTTTTTTTACAAATATCTCCAATATGTTCTGACTCCTTTTTCCTTAAACTTTCCACTTCATCAAATGAACATTTCTTTCTTGTATATCCACATAGTGAATGTGTTAAGATTTTAGATAATATTGAAAAAAATCACAGTGTCAGTCAGAGATTTTTGTATTTCAAATATACATCAATCTGACCATATGCAAACATGATTTAATTTTTGGCAGTAAGTACCATATTTCTTTTTTTTTTTTAATTTTAGTTACTTAACACAGTGCTATGTTGGTTTCAGGAGTAGAATTCAATGATTCATCACTTACATACAATACTCGGCGCTCATCGTAACAAGTACCCTCTTTAATACCATCCCCCATCTAAGCCATCCCCCACCATTTCCTTCTATCAACCCTCTGTTTGTTCTCTATCATTAAGAGTCTCTTATGATTTGTTTCCCTCTCTCCTTTTTGCCTTTCCCATATGTTCATCTGTTTTGTTTCTTAAATTCTACATATGAGTGAGATCATATGGTATTTGTTTTTCTCTAACTTACTTCACTTAGCATAATACAATCTAACTCCATCCACATCATTAAAAATGGCAACATTTCATTCTTTCTCATAGCTGAGCAATATACCACATCTTCTTTATCCATTCATCAGTCGATAGACATTTTGGCTCTTTCCATAGTTTGGCCATTGTTGATAGTGCTGCTGTAAACATCGAGTGCATTTACCCCTTTGAATCTGTATTTTTGTATCCTCTGGATAAATACCTAGTAGTGCAATTGCTAGATCGTAGGGTAGTTCTATTTTTAACTTTTTGAGGAACCTCCATACTGTTCTCCAGGATGGCTGCATCAGTTTGCGTTCCCACCAACGGCGCAAGATGGGAGTGTGTGCAGAAGGGCTTTCTCCACATCCTTGCCAACACCTGTTGTATTTTGTGTTAGTAATTTTAACCATTCTGACAGGTGTGAGGTAGTATCTCATCATGATTTTGATTTGTATTTCCCTGATGATAAGTGATATTGAGCATCTTTTCATGTGTCTATTAGCCATCTGGATGTCATCTTTGGAGAAGTGTCTATTTCTTCTGCCCATTTCTTAACTAGATTATTTGTTTTGGGGGTGTTGAGTCTGATAAGTTCTTTACAGATTTTGGATACTAACCCTTTATCAGATATGTCATTTGAAAATATCTTTCCCCATTCCATAGGCTGCCTTTTAGTTTTATTGATTATTTCCTTCTCTGTGCAGAAGCTTTTTACCTTGATGAAGTCCCAATAGTTCATTTTTGCTTTTGTTTCCCTTGCCTCCAGAGACATGTCTAGTAAGAAGTTGCTACAGCTGAGGTCAGAGGTTGCTGCTTGTGTTCTCCTCTAAGATTTTGATGGTTTCCTGTCTCACATTTAGGTCTTTCATCCATTTTGAATTTATTTTTGTGTATGGTGTAAGAAAGTGGTCCAGTTTCATTCTGCTTATTGCTGTCCAGTTTTCCCAAAACCATTTGTTGAAGATAATGGAGGATAGTCAGTAGAAAGGCAGGCAGGGGTAAGGGGTCCCCTGTCCTAAGAGAAAACTACACTTAAAAGGAAAAAAGATTCTACACCACCCTGGAAGGAGCCCTCCACCCTTTCCCACGTGAACAACTATCTGATAGGTAGATGAGCACGTGGACAAAAACCTGATTGGGTGACAGGTGCATGAAGGGTTAATCAGATTAAGACAGCCTGCCAACATTCTTATAAAAAGCCCTACACTTAGAAATGCCAACTGCAACCCTTTCAGGTCCCTTCCCTCTTTGGGAGCTTTGTACTATCACCCAATAAACTTTGCTTTGCTGCCCACCACCCTTGATCTGGTCTACCTCTTCGTTCTTCAAAGCGGTGTGACCAAGAGCCATGGGCTCTAAAGGAAAAGAAATCCTGAAACAAAGAGACTGCCTTTTTTTGCATGGGATATTCTTTCCTGCTTTGTTGATAGTTAGTTGACCTAAGGACCATATTTCAAAATTTACACTGAGCATTGAAGTTTTAATAAAAACTGAGGTTGCCCAAAAAAGTGGGCAATACTTGAATCTCTGGGAAGGTGTCTATTAGTTTCTGGTTTAAGTTTGACTCTATAACATTGTAAGGAAGTTGGTTGGTCATAGTAACATATCTGTTTATATCTAATTGATGTTTTTGAATAATATAATATTAGCATTACCTTCTCAAAAGCCTTAAAGAATTAGTAAGAGAGAAACTGCTGGATTTCTTTAGGACACACACATGTATTAGAATTCCAGTTCTTCAATCCATCAACATATCCATAGCAAAGGCCACAGTGTGGCTATTTCTTATTAACCTGTCTTCCCACATACTTCTCAGACATTCAATTTTATGACTTTAAGCAATTGGATTCTATGTGTCTCTTCTTACTCTACCAGGTCAAACTAGAAGCCACTAAGAGATACTAGTTGTACTTAGACCTGAGTTACTCTGAATCCCTCAGCTTATTTGAGTTCTTATAAACACCCATCTATGCTTCTATCTGCTTTTATACTTATGTTTTAAAAAATGAATTTAATTTTGGATGTTAATACTTTGTATCTAAAATATGTTATTTGTCTGTATGTCAAACCCACTGCATTCTTCTTGACCTGTTACCAAAAAAGATCTTTTTAAAAAACAATATTCTATTTCACTTATGGAATGACCCCCTCATAAATTGAGATAGTCAATTATCATTTTAAGCTGCCTGAAAACTTTTATTCTGACATTTGCTGAGTTGTATGCTAGGAGATGAAGAAAGAAATATTTTGACCAAAAGCCTAACTAGAAACTCCATACTCTGTACTTTTCAGTTCCAGACCAGATGGGAGAATACTTGATTGCATTTCTCACATTAAGGCTAAAACTTTGTTATGTATAAAATCCCTTGATGTTATACCAATTCAAGCCTCTGATTTTGGATAATTGAGAAATTGATAATAACTGGGAATTGAAGGTTTCCTGTGAGATTCTTTACTTTCTCCTAGAAAAAAGAAGAGGGGGGAGGCACAAACTAAAATTCACAAAGTTTTGCCTTTCCTACTTCAACAATTCTACTTGTAGAGGTCTATGGTAGAAAATACATAAAGATTGCTTTGGAATTGCAAAGTGATGGTTACCACAAAGCGGTGATTTCCACTTCATGTTAACAGCCATGCCCACCCTCCCATTGACATAAGTGACATCTCTACCTTCCAACTAACAGAATTTTGCAATAGAAGCATCAGTGATTTTGTTCTGTTTCTTCCACTGATTCTACAGATGACCTTCAGGAGAACTTTGTACCAACTCAGTCTTGAGCAATTTGGTGCCTCTTTTTTTTTCAAAATGAGGAAGGTAGAACTTCCTTAGAAGCTAAGTAGGGATTAATGAGACCTCAGTAGTAAAGTACTTCAAGCCTAAAGATAAAAGATCTCCTCTGAGGGCAAATAATTATCTTCCCAAACTAAGCTACCCATCATATGAAAGCCTCCACATTTATCAGTTGATTCAGATCTATCTAAATTAAAAAGATCATCTGAAGATGAAGGGTTTCATTTTTTAATTTCTTGATGGTAAAGAAAGAAATGAAAAGTTTAAGTCCTTTAAGTACATAGCCATTTATCTCAGTATAAATTAAATGGTTCCCATTGGAAGTAAATGAAAGAGTGAGATTTTTATCACAACTGTTTTAAAACAGGATGGTATTTTTGTCAGGGAAAGTAGCAAAGAGATCTTAAACTCCTTGCCCTTCATGAAGAAATGTGAAGTTGCTTTCATTTCTATTGGCATTTTACTGAGTAGACTCTCTTCATTCTAAACTGGAGGTCACAATTTGTTTTGAATTTGAGCTGGAAATAAGATAACAAATATTGCCTAGGGCTTTATGGGATGTCTTTTATCTCTGAATTAGATTAGACAATCAGAAACTATTGCAAATCCTTTATTATTTTGTTTTTAAGCCCTAAAAACCAAAAGCAATGCATGCAGGCAAAGTACATTTAAAAAGTTAGCATTATACCACAAGAGCTACATAGATATATTTTCTTATACTACTCAATTTATATGGGCAATAAACAGAAATCACCCTATTAAACCCTAATTTTTAAAAATCATAGGTTTTTGCTGTCATGGGTTATCATATTTAGTGCAGGGTGAGTAGGGGTGTAAACTTAGTGTTACTAGAGGAAAATAAGTTTTTTTTTTCTCCTTTTCATTGGAAAAATTCGTGTTAATTATTCCTCTGCACCTGCCTAATGGGGCTGAAGTAATTCGATTGTCATATTGTTGTAGATTGTTGCTTTGTGTAATGTATCACCCCTGCTGTTCCATTAAAAAAATTCTATACTCTTCCATTATTCAGCAAGGCCTAATGATTATTCCAGCATTTGTACATGCTGCACTGTTATTTTAATTTTAATTGTTTTCACTTTTTAAATTAAGCACATTGGTTTTAACACTGTTGTTGACAAGCTTGGTTTTGTCCTTATCAGCTTTTGCTCCCATATGCATTCCATACCTATTGACACTATAAATGATAAGAGCAATATATACATTGAAGTTTGTCATCAACTCTAACATTAATTCATGTCACATATTATTGGTATATAATAGTGTGCAGAATTTTTAAAGGACCAGTTATTCTGTTTAAAGTGTCTTTTAAAATTAAATTATTAAATCTTTACTTTGCAAATTAGGGGAAAAAAAGATTTGATTTGTTTTTGCATGTGTAAAAATCTGTTAATGAAAAGGACACGTTTACCCAGTTAAATATAATCACATGTAACAAGCACACATGGTGATACAATGTTGTTGTCTATGTTTAGTGAGACATATCAAATCACGGTTTGTATACATTTTAAGATTATCTATTTATGGTAATCTTTTTTTAGAGGATAATTGTTTTATTTTTAAAATTATTTAAAGATTTATTTTAAAAATTCTTTAAAAATATTAACTTATTATAGATAATATGTTCCTTTAAGCATAGCATGTAACCTGAAACAAAATAATACCCTTGCAAACCCATTGAAATGTCTCCTTTTTGAATGCTATCTGAGTCATTTATCACAACACAAGATAATGAAAAATGGGTCATAGACAAAATGAGTCAAGCTTTGTGTTCTGAGATGTTAGAAATTGCTGAACTGAAAGGAGGAACTGGAAAGAGAACAAAATAATGACAAATTTTAATATAAATAACTGTTCAAGTGTTGTTTTTTTTTTTAAACTATATGATAATGTTTCATGATTTTCACATTTCTCTGAACACAAATCTGGCGCAAATAAAGCTTGTAAAACTGTATAAATGGAATAGACCTAGCTTATTTTGGAAAGAGTTGACATGAGAACGCTTGTTTCCACTTTGCCATTTTTGTTTCCTTAGTGGACGTAAATGAATGAATGAATGGGAGGGTGAATGAATAGGTCACGTGGGATTTGCCTGCCATTTGGTCATCTGAGGGACAGAGGACAAAGATTTCAAAGTGGGCCCTTCTGCCCTTGTTTGGTGCAGCTTCATTGCAGCAATCCGGACTGTTGATGAGCCTGCTGCCTGGGATTTATGGTCAACCTCTCCTTATGCCTCGGTGTGCCTGACCCAGCTCTATTAGCATAACTTCCATTCCCAGTGACAACATGAATAAAAGATGACTTGTCTGACCTCAAAAAGTGCCAAGATAGTATTGATGTAATGAGCCCAATATCCACTGTTTTATGCATTGCCATACAATAGCAATCTTAATAAAAGGTTAAACAGCATTATAATATGTGTTTCTTTGATGTCTGTCTGACTCACTGACTTCACTTTTTCATTCACTGTTGTTTCTTTGAGGACCATCAATAATCCCAAAATTGTTTTTCCTTTACTTTGGTAAGCTTGAAACAAAATAAGACAAACAAGAAAAGTTTTGCTTTCAGAGTTTTCTCCATTTCAGAAAAAAATAGTTTTTCTTTTGCTTGGCATTGGTTTCTGCTCAACAGCAACTATTATTGTTTGTAGCCTAGAGATATTACTGCATACATTCTGACTTCAACATCTTATTTTCATCTTCAGAATTCTATACTACCACTTCATCTTCTTGGCTTTCCACACTTTTTTTTTTTTTTGATTGTGAAAAATCTAAAATACAATCTTATTACTGGAATAGCAGACTTGTATTTTCTTCTCTGCACCTTGATTTAAAGACCCGTTAAATATGGAATTTTTAAATGCAGATACTCTGATTACCTTGCCTTGAAAAACCCCATGAAAAGAAATGCAAATGTGCGTAGGAACAGATCAAGGAATTCCCTCTTTCTGGAGCTTCTTGACCAAAAACAACACCAGTCATTTAAAGTTTTCATCGTCCTTCTCCTTAGCCGTGTAAATAGGCAGGAAGTAAAGGGGAGATGAAAACATAGCAGGCACACGTCTAAAGGAATATCACGCCTTGCCAACAGCATCCTTTATTATATTTTTCTTTAAAAGCAAAAGCACAGGGCGCCTGGGTGGCTCAGTTGGTTAAGCGACTGCCTTCGGCTCAGGTCATGATCCTGGAGTCCCGGGATCGAGTCCCGCATCGGGCTCCCTGCTCGGCGGGGAACCTGCTTCTCCCTCTGACCCTCCCCCCTCTCATGTGCTCTCTCTCATTCTCTCTCTCTCAAATAAATAAATAAAATCTTTAAAAAAAAAAAAAAAAAAAAAAATAAAAGCAAAAGCACAACACACTAATATTCACCCTTTTAACAACAAAGAGAAAATGGTGTGCTTTTTCTAACTTCTTTTATATAGCAAATCACAGGTGCTCTTGTAATATTATTCTCTGCTTTCTTGCAAGGTCCTTTACTTAGATGATCTGGAAATATGACAGTATGTTAACAGCTAACACTCTGCATCTTTGAGCCTTATACATAAATTAAAAATCATTTAGAGGGCGCCCGGGTGGCTCAGTTGGTTAAGCGACTGCCTTCGGCTCAGGTCATGATCCTGGAGTCCTGGGATCGAGTCCCGCATCGGGCTCCCTGCTCAGCAGGGAGTCTGCTTCTCCCTCTGACCCTCCTCCCTCTCATGCTCTCTGTATCTCATTCTGTCTCAAATAAATAAATAAAATCTTTTTAAAAAAATCATTTAGAAACAAGCAATGGCTGAAATATCCTACCACTTCAAACCTCAAATCTACTGCTTGACACATTGGTTGTGTCATTCTGCATTTTGAAAGGGTGGTGGTAAAGCAACAAACAGGATACAAATTGTTCAAATATCGACCATGTTGCCTTGATCATATCATGTCTTATTGGAGCATTGCATATCTAACATAGCAGAAAGTGATCAGATATGATGTGACGTGACATTATGCAGGTAGGCACTACTGTCAAGAATGTGAAACGGCAGTTTGGGTATATCAAGATGTAAAGTTAATTAGACCACATTCAGTGGGGCTTTGTCTTGGAAGAAAACAAACCACTCTTATATCTAGAGCCTCATTAGGATACTTGAATAATGAGAAAATCACGTAGTATTCCTATATCTACTGAAGACTCATGGATGATGATTTATTTATTTAAGAAAATTTTAACAATACTTTTTCATTTGTCTCCCTTTTAATTTGATAGTGACTCCAGCAAATGATAGTTTGTGCGGTTTTTTTGTATGGAGAAAAGTTGTAGGAAAATGGATATTCTCCTAATCACACTTCAAGTGGCGTTTGATGTTAGAAATGAGTTAGAAAGGGGGATTTTATAGCAATGGTGCGATGTGAATTATTACACTACTTAGAGAGGGATACTTGATGAGGACCAAGTAGATAGGAACACAGCCCTACAAAACTCAACCTTGAGATTGCCAGGAAATTAAAAACAAAAAACAAACAAAAAAAAACTGGCTGCTCAAAAAATTGAAGCAGATGTCAGATGCAAGCAGCTGTGGCCTGGGAAATTCAACAAAATTCCAATATTTAAATTGCTTCTCTGGATAAAAATTGCTTGATAGCACAGTTTCAGATGTGATCTGGATTGCCAGTGAACCATCTGCATAAAATGAAAGTAATCTGCTGACACTGTCAATACAGGTAGGCATCAGCATCCTTTGGTTGGAAAAAGAACACTGCTAAGATGTTTTCTGGTGAGCTTGTCAGGAAAGTACGATAATAGTGAAGCTCAGTTTTTAGAATAGTGGATACACCAGGGCAGAGATTAAAAGTGTGTTTGTCTCACTGTTCAGGGACTATCTGCAAAACCAAACCAAACCAAACCAACAACCTTCACTCTAATTTGAGGCTCAAAATGGAATGTTCTGGTCGGGACTGAGGTTGCGTGAGACTATTGGGAAAATCACACTCTCAGCACCAAGGGGAAGTGATGGTCAATCTGTTAAATCTAACCTTGTGAGAATGATAGAAATGTACAGTGGGTTAAAAAGAAAATAGGCAAATTGTGAGCTTTAAAAATTCAGTATCACAGGCAAAGGAATAACTCCCTAGAGGGTTAGAGAATACACTTTTTCTTCTACTCGGCTATGTGTTGGATAAAGTAAACATATGTTGATGCTGAAAGGTTGCTCACAAATAGGTCAGCTTGTGGCGGAAGTCTTTCATAATTCAAGATACATCAGCTTTAACGGTAGCTGAGAATAAGAGTGAGTAATCAAAAGTGACCCAAACAATGACACCAGAGTTTCCAGATGGTATAGAAAAAAGTCCATGATTTATGATTGCCGGTGCAGTAAATAAATCTAAAACAATAGGCGTGGATGGGGAAGCAGTCACAGCTGACCAAAAGAGCAGTTGTAATGCAACCCACAGAAAGCTTGGTGCCAGAAGTAATTGACATAGTCGTCAAATCAATTTCCTAGGGTGCAGACACTCAAGCACTCAATCTGATTCTGTATGCTGCACGACACTTGGATTATACAGCTGCCTCTAATTCAGATAGCCTTAGCTCAATATGAATCCAATTCAAGGAACTGTCTGGAAGTGAGCAATAATTATTTAGGCTTCCTTTCTGCAGGTTTACTCTTTTCTAGTCAAATTACTCTATTTCAGAATTACATACATTTCATATTAATTATTTAACATTTATCTAATTTTTTTTTTCCTCCTGTACCACCAAACTCAATGACATCTCTGAAATCCATGGTGTTTCCTTCTAGGGCACCAGTGGGATAGTTTTTCAGGACGAGAAAAGCCTATACACAGTCTGATGTTCTTTATGTTGACTATAGAATCAGCCACTTGATTGCAAATGTGCAATACCCTTGTGGAGGAGGATGTATCTATTTATTTATTTATCTTTCTGTATTTAAATTTAATGCAATTCAAAGATAAGATTAAATAATCTTTTGCTGCAAATAATTTTATTGGCATCCATTCATTTTTCACTCATCCAGTGTTTTTAGAATGTTTACAGCACATCGGATACTTAATTAGACACTGGGGTATCGAGATAAGAGACAAAGACTCTGCCTTCAAAGAACTCACAGCTCAGTGAACTGATGAAACAGGTAAAGGATCATGGGAGAAGAATTATAGAGAAGCTACAAAGGGCAGGAGGGAGGCACGGAGGGAGTCTCTAACCCAGCTGTGGTAGAGTGAGAGAGTAGGAGAGAAGTAGAGGAAGGATTTTAGAGATGCCAACATTTCTGTTGAAATGTGAAGGATGAGGAAAATGTTGCCAGGTTGAAAGAGGATTGATAATATTCCAACAAGCCCAACAGCAAAAAGCACATGGCATTTTCAGGTAGTCACATACTCTTCAGTGGGGCAGCTGCAACATAGGGCTTGGCAGCAAAGAGAGTGGGCAGTGCGCTGAAGAAAGAAGAAGGGGTAGGTATGAATCAGATGGCAGAAGGCAAGGCTGGGGAGTACCTTGGAGCTTACAGAGCACTTATCTTTCACTTGATGCCCATAGCAGCTCTTGAGAACATGACTGTCCCTATTTGAAAATAAGCAATGGTCAAGGTTGAGAGAAGTTTGGTTGTCTACCAAGGTCACATAGCTGCGAATTAGGTCCAGGCCTGTCTGCTTTAAAGACCACATTCCAAACACAGCGTTCATTATTTGGCTTTTCAGTCAAAGGGTTCCTTTAGCCTCGTACTCAACTACTTACCACAATTTTCAAAGTTTTGGACAACTCATCACCCCAAGAAAGGTGAGATGATGGGGCTAACGGCGGTAAGCAAGAGAGTGAAGGAGAAAGAGGAAGCAAAATAGAAAGTAGGAGAAAAGGAGGAAAAGGAAAAAATGTATATTAATTTTAAAACTCTCTAGAGGCAAAACAAGCTGGCCAATACCCTCTGGGGTATGTGTAAGGAAGGCAATCCCACAGGGGCTACAGAGTCCACAGAATTTCTATTGTTGCAAAAGATCTTTGAGAGAGCAGATTAGAAGATGATAAATCACATCATTAACAAGCTATTTGTTTGCTATTAATTTAATATTCTATCTTTAGAAATAGGGGAGTCTGAAGGGTCAGGAAAAAGAGGTAGCAAGTTGATCATGGTGCAAACTAGCTGAGCCATCATCAAGTGCAAAGATGAAATGAAGAATCAGGCCCTGGCAAAAGCTACCAGCATTAGAGGAGCAAGCAGGGAAGACAAAAGGCAATGACAGGAGTGAAGATCCAGAAAAAATTCTGAGAAGCAAATGAAGGAAAGGAAGGAAGGAAGAAAGGAGGGAAGAAAGAAAAGAAGGAAGGAAGGAAGGAAGGAAGGAAGAAAGGAGGGAAGAAAGGAAAGAAGGAAGGAAGAAAGGAGGGAAGGAGAGAAAGAAGGAAGGGAGGGAGGGAGGAAGGAAGGAAGGAAGGAAAGAAAGGAAGGAAGGAAAGAAGGAAGGAGGAAAAGAACCATTGCTTACAAAAGCAAAAGGATCAAAACAGGAAAAAATGTTACATTGAGAGGAAATTTAAAGTGAAAAATAAGGCAACTAAAGAAGTAAACCTCGATTTTTTAAATAAAAAATTTTGAGTATATATCTCTATCAAATAATACTGCCAATCATAGAAAAATTTGGTAAGAAATAATAGTATGAAAGAAGAAATACTTCTATTTCACTAATCTAAGTAATCATGGTTTGTATTTTGATATCCTTCCTTTCAGTCATTTTTCTCCACTTGTACATAATTGCGATCATAATGAAGGAAATTTCAATTTCCTTTTTCTTCTAGTATTTTAAAATAAATATTTGCAATTCTGTATAGTCAATCTTTTTTGTTTTTTTCCAGTTTGAGAATGATTGACATACATGACTGTATAAGGTTAAGGAGTGCAGTATGATGGTTTGATTTGCATATATCGTGAAATGTTTATAAAAGTTTCAGCTAACATCCATCTTCTCATATAGCTACAATAAAATGAAAAGAAGTAAGAAAAGAAAAAAGTTTCCTTGCGATGAGAACTCTTAGGATTTACTCTCTTAACAATTCTTCTATATATCCTACAGCAGTGTTAGCTGGAGTCGTCATGTGGCACATTACCCCTAGTGCTTATTTATCTTCTAATTGGAAGTTTGCACCTTTTGATCACCTTCCTCCCATCCCCCCACCCTCACCCCTACGTTCCACCTCTGATAACCACAAGTCTGATCTCTTCTTCCATGAGTTTGGGTTTTGTTTTTAAGATTCCACATATAGGTGGCATCATACAGTATTTATCTTTCTCCGTCTGACTTATTTCACTTAGCATAATGCCTTCATGTTCCATCCGTGTTGTTGCAAATGCTAAGAAGTCTTCATTTTTTATGGCTGAATTACTCTGTTGTATAAATATACCACAACCTCTTTGCACGGATTAACATTCCCATTAGCAGTGCACAAGGGTTCCTTTTTCTCAACATCTATGCCAGCATTTGTTATCTTTTATCTTTTTGACGATGAACATTCTAAAAGGTATGAGGAGATATCTCACTGAGGTTTTAGTTTGTGTCTCCCTAATGACTAGTGATGTTGAACACTTTTTCATCATTTGGGGACCTGTTGGCTTTTCATATATCTTCTTTGGAGAAATGTGTATTCAGGTCCCTTTCCCATTTTTTAATTTAGTTGTTCATTTGTTTGTTTTTGCTACTGAGTTGTATTAAGTTCTTTATATATTTTGGATATTAACCCCATATCAGATATATGGTTGCAAATTTTTTTCCATTCCATAGGTTGTCTTTTCACTTTGTTGATGGTTTCCTTTGCTGTGAAGAGCTTTTTAGTTTGATATAGTCCCACTTGTTTATTTTTTATTTTATTGCTTATGCTTCAGGTATCATATTCAAAAAATTATTACCAAGACCCATGTCAAGGAGCTTTGTTCCTGTTTTTTCTTTTAGGTGTTTCATGGTTTCAGGTCTTATATTTAAATTTTTAATAAATTTTGAGTTATTTTTTCTGAGTGGTGTAAGATATGGGTCCAGTTTCACTATTTTACATGTGAATATCCAATCTTGAGAGAGTTGTCATAATTCTCATGGCTCATGCCCATTGCAAACAAGAGGCATCAGCAGAAAGGATCAGAGATGATGACCCCCTTCAGCTCATCCTTCAAGTGGGCCCCAGCTTTCTCCATAGTAATGAAGATACCAGTGGACTCCACAACATATTCAGCACCATCATTGCCCCATTTGATGTTGCTCCTGGAAGATGGAGATGGGCTCTCCATTGATGACAAGTTTCCCATTTTCACCCTTGACTATGCCATTGAATTTGCCATGGGTGAAATCATACTGGACCATGTAGACCACGTAGTCAAGGCCAATGAAGAGGTCATTGATGGCAACAATATCCCCTTTGCCAGAGTTAAAAGCAGCCCTGGCAACCAGGTACCCAATAAGGCCAAATCCATTTACTCTGACCTTCACCATTGTGTCTCAGGGACCTGGCTGGCAATGCATAAGAAGTGTGGCTGTCTGTCAAATAAGGAGGAGCCGAGAGCCTAATTCATTTATGTTTAAAGTAATTATTAAGGTTAAGAACTTAAATACTGAATTTTGTAAACTATTTCTGGCTGCTTTGTAGATCTGTTCTTCCTTGTTTCTTATTCTACTGTCTTTTTTGGTTTTGATGTCTTTTGGTATTAGTATGCTTTGACTTCTTTATTGCATTCTCTTTTCTAATTACTATAGGATTTCCCGGGTGGTTACTATGAGGTTTATATAAAATATCTTAAGCTTATAACACCCTATTTTAAACTGATAACTTCAATAGAATTTATAAACTTCATGCTTTTACTTCTCCACCTTACGTTTTAGGCTATTGCTATTCCAACTCAGATGTTTTTTATATTGTGAAACTAATCACAGATTATTGTAGCTATGGTACTTTTACTAGGTTCTTTTGTTTTTGTTTTTTTTATATTTTTAAGTTAGTTGTAAATGAAATATGCACCACTATAACCATATCACAGAACCTATGACTACATATTTACCATTACCACTGGGATTTATGTCACCTTTTTATGTTTTTATAATGTTAATTAGTATTCACTTCCATTGAAAGAACTCCCCTTTGGTACCTCCTTAAAGGTGGTAATAAACTCCCTCAGCTTTTGTTTGTTTGGGACTGTTTTATCCCTCCTTTGGCTCTGAAGAACAACTTTGCTGGGTATAGAATTCTTGTTTGACAGTTATATTCTTTCAATATTTTGAATATGTAATGCCATTCTATCCTGAAAAGTTTTGTTGCAAAATCTGCTGATAGTCCTATAGGGTGTGTGTGGGGGGGAAATCCCTCTTATGTAACTTCTCTCTCTTCTCTAGCTGTTCTTAAAATTCTTTGTCTTTGACTGTTGACAATTTAATCAAAATGTGTTTTGGCTAACCCTATTGGGGTTCAACCTATTTGGGATCCTATGGCCTCATGAATCTGGATGTATAATTAAACTTTTAATATAAATATGTCCTTTCAAGCAGGATTTAATGACATTGGAAAATAGTATACTGTTATTTCTTTGAGAATAAATATTTCAGTTAATGGGTAATTTCCATAACATAAGATTACCTGCTTTTTGTATTTTAATTTAAGCTTTTTATGGCTACAGAAACGACTCCATCTCAAAGTTAAGAAATATTTAAACATAATAT
Source organism: Neomonachus schauinslandi (assembly GCF_002201575.2). NCBI lineage: Eukaryota > Metazoa > Chordata > Mammalia > Carnivora > Phocidae > Neomonachus > Neomonachus schauinslandi. The sequence goes on along the minus strand of NC_058406.1, from coordinate 120,805,058 downwards.
CAGAAATTTTAATGAATAAAGGAAATAAACATGAACAGTATCTTCTGTTTTGCCAAGTAATTCAAATAATAAAGGAAATCTATTTTTTCTACTCTTTTTCAATTTTATGAAGATAATTCAGGAAGGTTAGAACACATGGCCCATGTTGTTTATACATACGATTTATGCTTGACATCAAGCTGCCTAGAAAGTGAAAAAGATGTGTCCCAGGGGAATTGATGGATTTATTAATACAGAAATTCAAGAACACACAAGGCAGATAGTGTTTAAAGCACTTAATTCACTATTCTGTCTAATAAAATATCTAGGATTACTATAACCCTTTGGCTTATCTCGGTGGCTACCTGATTCAAATATACTGACACTCTGGTTGCACAGGAATTTGTAAATCTATGGTAGATGCAGTCAATCAAATTAATTTTGTCTTATCCTTAAATAAGTTTCACTTGTTATGATTATAATAACCCATTGCCAAATTTAACTAAATGTTACCTTACAGTCTCTATATCAATTAAATTATTTCAAGTTAAGTTTCAAAGCAATATTATCAGATTCTTTTTTATCTAGCATAAACAAAATAATTTAACAGAAGAAAATGACAACACTAGCATTTTTAAAAAGTATAGATGAGATGATCTTCTGAAATCCCCCAAAGGAGACAACTTACTAGTGATAATCCATTCATGGTGTTTTCATTGAAATACGCCACAAAGAATAAGGCTATTCACCTTTACCCCATATACATTTTAAGAAACAACCAGCAGAAAAGAAATATGGAACTATTTGAATTATTTGGATCACTAGATTTAAGGTTTGTGGTGAAAAGTCTCATTTGAAAAAGGATGCCTTTTTTTAAAAAAAAAGATTTTATTAATTTATTTGACAGAGGGATAGAGAGCACAAGTAGGCAGAGTGGCAGGCAGAGGAAGAGGGAGAAGAAGGCTTCCCACTGAGCAGGGAGCCCGATGAGGGACTCAATCCCAGGACCCTGAGCCGAAGGCAGACTGAGCTACCAGGCACCCGAAAAAGGATGCCTTTAAAATATATCTGTGTGGGGTGCCTGGGTGGCTCAGTAGGTTAAGCTTGTCTGCCTTCAGCTCAGGTCATGATCCCAACGTTCTGGGGTGGAGCTTGCTGGACTCCCTGCTCAGTGGAGAGTCTGCTTCTCCCTCAGCCTTTCCCCCTGGCTTGTGTTCTCTCTCTTGCTCACTCTCTCTCTCAAATAGATAAATAAAATCTTTAAAAAAGATTAAATAAATAAAATGTACCTGCGTCTCAGTAGAATTCCATTGCCACAAAATGGCCACTACAGTACTTCATTTAACAAAATTTATTGCCATCACATGTCAACCACTGAGAAAACAAAAGTGAAGAAAATAAATGTAGTCTCTGCTCTTGTGTTGCTTTCATGTGATAAATTTTCCAAAATTTTTGAGAATGACAAAAGAGTCGAATTCATTTTATCATATGCTAAGAAAGCGCATGAGCTACAATTTTTTGACACATGTATATGTATAACAATTTGCTGGACTGGTTATAAAAAGAGTGAGGACTATCAATGTTTAGAGTTTTATGTGAGAATAATGACAAACAAGAACCCTAAACCTGAAAACATTTCAATCTTTCAGACTACACTTTTTAATTACCCTAATTGTATTTTTTGATATTGAAAAGCATTGGACAATCTTTGAAGGGAGGATTTTTCTTCAACCTATAGCTTTTCCTATAATATTTGGTAGTTCTATTTTATATCTATTTCCTCTTTTTCATTTTCAATATATCGATTCAACTCAAAGAATACATTTTTAAACTAGTGAACCTACATAAAGAAGATGTTTGAAAACATCATTTTATTAATTTTAATTCATATTACCTATTCCTCTCAAATGAGTATCTTAAATTCTAAAGCCCTAGGAGCAATGAAACATCTTTGATGTAAATGAGAATAATCTAATAATTAACCCTAGATTTTTTTCAGCACTAAATGTAAAAGCAAAACGAATCAGTGTTAATGATGAAGGAAATTTCAGACCTAATGGCCCTAAGGTACCAAGTTTTTTTATTAGTCAAGAAATGTATCAATTATATTTAGTTTTTCAATGAGGTTTTTTTTTTTTTTTAAAGATTTTATTTATTTATCTGACAGAAAGAGAGACAGCGAGAGAGGGAACACAAGCAGGGGGAGTGGGAGAGGGAGAAGCAGGCTCCCCGCTGAGCAGGGAGCCCGATGCAGGGCTCGATCCCAGGACCCTGGGACCATGACCTGAGCCGAAGGCAGACGCTTAATGACTGAGCCACCCAGGCCCCCCACAATGAGGTTTCTTTGAAGGAAACTCTCTAAATAGTTTTTCATGAGCAATGATTATGATGGTGTTATTTTCAGAGCTTATGCTGAGAAATTATTTTTTGTAATTTTTTTTTTTTTCCTGTCCAACTGACATACCACATTTATTTATGTGAGGTAGAAAACTAACCTCTAACTCCCACTGCCAGTATCTGGTTTCAGAGAGCATTGCTCACCATGGAGTAGTTATTAAACACTTTCTATTGATGCAACTACTGGGTCTAATTGTCAAACCAGTTCATAATCCTCTTGTTGCTAATGGAGTGTGCTACAAAATAAAGATGTGGGAAACAGTGCTTCATCTATCTTACTCCCTTTGTTTACTCCCTATGGGGTACCTCAAGATGTCACCACCATTCAGTAATTCAATTTCATTAAACATAGAATTGATTCAATTGTACAATTATTCAAATATAAAATTCAAAAAAAGGAAAACATTCGTTTTTCTTATGAGACAAACATAGATGTGTCATTGGTACTTTAAAAACATTTTTCTACCATGATTATGAAATTAACATATTGTCCAGGAGGAAATGTATTTTTTGTAATAACCCAAGTGATATATTAGTGAGCATGCTTATATATAGATGTATAATACACGCTTAGTGAGATGATTTCTTTGAAATGAGAAGTCTACCATGTATTTCCCTACCGTCCAGGTAACAAGAGGTTATACAGTGAAACTAAAAGAAGCTAAGTGATTAGCTAAAATATCAATGAAATCAGGAAAAGATTAACATGTTAATAAAGTCCCAGATTTTATGAAAATGGCAGGCTAACGTCCTAGGTACAGATAAGATAAAATTTCTGACCTTCCACAGTCTTGACACTTTCCTGCAGAATTTTTTTTATGGCTTATGCAAGTATAATTTTTCACTCTCCTACTGAAACAGTTTACCTATATTATCTTAGTATTTTGAATGTGTCCCCATTCTTTTTCTCTTCCCCCTTTTCATTCTCCCTCTTCTGTACTCTGCAGTTTCCACATCTGATTGATAGCATTTTCTGTACCATCCATATTACTCTTAAAGCTCATTAAGTTCTTTGCTGACAGCAACACTAGACCAACATGTGCTTTTACAATGTGCATTCTGCCTGCGCTCTCACAACACCAATTGTAAGGAACTCAATTGGATTAGAATAATTTCCCTCATGAATAGATATAGGCTGCTCCAAGCTCTCTGAACATGCTCTGCAGGGCCCCCGTCAAAACCCAAGTGGTAAAGACAGGAAGAAAAACCTCTATCTTTAGGTGGGATTATTTCTGTTCAAACAGGTAGTGCATTGCCACAGATGGGCCATGTGTCTCTCCGAAGGCTAGGGCTAATGTATTTCTTTTAACATAATGACCAAGAGCGACTAAATGTCGTGTAGCATACAAATACGTGGTATCAGATATTAGAAGGCAAGTCACTTATGATGGAAAATCTCTGCATGGGTTGCACAGCTAACCACAAGAGCCACATGTCAAGCCACACTGGAAGGATTTCGATCGCCAAAGAACATTAAGATGCCATCCCAAGGTAACTGACATGTGATTCTATGTAAAAAAAAAATATTTTTCTAATTTTCTAAAAGTGACTATAAAAGTACAAGAACTGAGTTTCAGCTCAGAAAAACACTGGCCCCTTAGTCTTTTAGTCCTGCACAGATGCCATAGAGGAGTTTGAGACGTGGAGCTTCTCAGTGTGGCATGTTACATTTAGTCAATGTGTGAAATTTCTGCAGAAAATAGGTGGGAGAGAGAATGCATTTGTATACTGCCAAATAATTTTTTGAGCCATGGAAATAAGCACTAGTCATGTGTCTGAATAAAACCGGGGTGATACTAAGCAGAACATTGCATGAAAAATTTTATATGCTTTGGCAATTTTTTTGGCTTTCTTCTGGTTTTACTTTCTGGACGCTCTGTTGGATTTCCCACAAGTTTTGTATGCTCTTAGCTTATTGATTCAAGAAGACAAAAGGAAGGTGAAATGACTATAGGAGGATATAGAAGCACATCAGGGTCTTTCTACACTATTGTTCTTGGAGTCTATATCCTAAGACTAAAGAGGCTTTATATAAGGTTATTCAGATAGCTGCTAAACTGATGTCCAATGGGTAGGTTTTCATTTGATTATTTTACATTCCATTCTAAAGCAAAAGATCATCACATTAATAAGTTCCAAGATGTTTAAAAATGGAAGCAGAGTTAGTAAAAAATAAAAAATAAATAAATATGAAGGAAGGAAGGAAGGAAGGAAAGAATGAAAAGAAAGAAAAGAGAAAAGGAAAGAAAGAAAGAAAGAAAAGAGAAAGAAAGAAGAAAGAAAGAAAAAGAAAGAAAGAAAGAAGAGGAAGGAAGAAAGAAGAGGAAGGAAGGAAGGAAGGAAGAGAACTTAAGCAAATTCAATAATTTTCTTAACTTTTTTCAAGGTCAGATTAATTGAGATCTTTTTACGAATGCATCTTCCCCTTATCCAATGCAGGTATCCCCCAGTATATGATCCTAGCATAGGAGCAAAGAGTTTTGACCACAGCACAAAGAATGACTTCAGGGTTCCCTCTCAATTTAGGCTGAGAACTCTAAGAACTTACCCACAGAACAGAGAATGCCCTTCTGAATTAGATGTACTATGTGTTGGATGTGACCCTGAAGAATTTCACATCTATAATTTCCCCTTCAAAAACAACAGTTATAATCAAGGTCATGACACTCCTCCCAACAACACACAATTGATTCCTCACTTCTGTTTTGTTTTGAGAATGCAAAACAGGCATTCAGGGGCTAAATATCAATACCTTGAAAAATGGAAAGATGTCAGAAAGAACAATTTGCAGCCGACCATGTGCCTGCTCTGAGAGGTGGTTACACAACTCAGGAAATACATGGCATGTGCTTGTCCAGAGGAAGATGGACTGCAAATAAATTATTCAGCTTTTCCTACTGGCGGATGAGACATTTTCACATAGACTGCAATGCGTGTCATCACATACGACAAAAGGATAAACAGGCATAGACCAGCTTGAGGAAAATTGATAGTGACTTGTACATCCTTATTCATAACCACTTTTGTCCAGATTAAGAAAGCTTCAAACAGCAATTTCTATATTAATCCTATAGTACTCTTTACTGATCTCCAAAATTCCCCCCCCCTCTCTCTCTCTCACACACACACAGAAACAAACCCAAAACACCAAAAACAAAAACAAAACATTGATTAAAAACTGAGAATTTTAATTTGCTGGGTCAGATTTGCTGAAAAGTCAAACTAGATTGTGTTTTAAGGGAGGTGAGTGCGGCAGAGCATATAGTTGGCTGGAAGGTTAAAGATGAAAACTTATTTTCTTACTACTCTATGCTGGGAACATCTGAATGGCTCTTTTCATTCTTATGAGCAATTCTGTTTCCCCCTCAGTCACAGACGTCTATTTGCCTCTGCCTACATTAATAAAAGAAGGTTATTTGAGGCAATAGGTGATCGACAACTTTAATTTAGAACAAGGAAGCCAGAGAGGCTAGCATAGAAATGAGACCTAAGTAAATGTATATTTTTTTTCTATTTCGAAGAAACAGAATAAAAACTGTTAAGAGATAGGTCCAGGAGCCAACAAACAAACAACCACTGGAATTCAGTGTGAAAAATGTGTCAGGGGATTAGAGGTGGTGGGATATAAAGCAATAAAATGTTAGGAGTCCATTCTTCTGATGAACAGCAGGGAAAGTCAGAGAGAAGAATTTTGGGGGCAATCTAAGCCTCAACTCAAAGAAAGACCACTTGTTCCAGAACCTGGACAGGATCGCCCGACGGAAGAACCAAGTGGCACCTGGAGATCTTAGAGGATAGGGGGTTTATTTAATGCTGGCGGGCTCAGAGGAGAGTGGTCTCCAAAGGTCTGAGCCCCAAGCACAAACAAAGGGGGTAATTTATACACTTCTACTTCCACATACTTGGCACTTTTGGCGCGTGCGCAAAGCGGGGCCGGGAGAGGAACCCGGAAGAGCCCCGGGGCAAGGACTGGGACTCCTTTGCTGGCTCTGTCGGCCATCTTAAGACACAGATTTCCTTTATCACACTGAGTTGAATTTATGTCCTACCCTCTGCATTCTTGTTTCAGTAAGGGAGGCTGTGGTAAGAAAAGACTTTTGTAGAGTATCTTGTCTATAGTGTTATCCAACAGATCTTACTGGAATCTGTATACACATGAGGGATTAAGAAGTTTTTGTTGTTTGTTCTTTAATTCTTGCCTAAAGATGAAGACCTGCCTTTAGTTTGAATTGTATATTTATACAAAGCAATGGATCCTATTGAATTTAACATTTTAAGGGATGGGAAGAGCAGTACATATACTTTTGCAGGTGTAGAATCTAGAATCTAGAAATACCAAGATGAATCCTAAATTGACTAAATTTCTCAATGTAACCTCACCATGGCCACTTGCCAATTAGACAAATACATTAAGGAAGTGACAGGAGATTGTACTTAGAGAACTTCCTACCCTCACTAGCACCTAATTCTGTAGTTTCTTCAGGGAAGACACATAAGGAATATGAACTCATAACTCTTGGGGCCCATTTCCTCCTTTCTCAGTAGCTCAGCCAAAAGCTGGCTCAGTGGATGTGACTTAGTTCAGTGAGGAACTGCTGACACTAGAGGCTGAGCACCCGAAGCTTCCATTTCTAAGACTATTTCTTAGACGAGGATGCTTCCGCTCTGTTCTCTGCCCCTCTGGAAGCTGGGTTCCTCTTCTGGAACCCTGCCATTGTATGTTCTGTCCAGCTCTCTCTCTGTCTGGCTTATGCATTGTGAGATAATCAGAGCTACATGACCTTGTGTGTTTTTCTGCATCTCAGCCAATATATTTGCTCCCTAAACCCCACATTATATTCACACCTTGTAATATTGGGGTGTGTGTGTGTGTGTGTGTGTGTGTGTATGTCTGGCTCCCTTTGGAACAGCAACTGTTACGACAAAGTTGGCGAAAACTAAGCTCATAAATACCTGAATTCTCTTCCTCAGAAGTTCAGTGGCTGTCCCAGACACTAAATTCTGGTCTTGAATTCAACTTGGCTGTGATCTCTTTTTTCTAGAATGTCCCAATATTCTGAGTCCTGTTGGCTCTGCTTTATTACAGATACCTGACGTGTCTGTGTCTGTGTGTGTTTTACTCTTATTCTTTTGATGAGAAAACAATAATAAAGCACATTTCTTTTTTTTTTTTTAATTTTACTTGTTTATTTGAGAGAAAGAGAGTGAACAAGAGAGAGAATACAAGCCCATGTGGGAAGGGGCAGAGGGAGAAGCAGACTCCCTGCTGAGCAGGAAGCCCAACTTGGAGCTCGATCCCAGGACCCTGGGATCATGACCTGAGTCAAAGGCAGATGCTTAACCGACTGAGCCACCCAGGTGCCTCAATAAAGCACTTTTCTACGTCAAGTACTCTAATTGTCATACATGTATTAATTAGTTTAGTCCTCATAACAGATTTATAGGGGTACATGGGATTATTATACACATTTTAAAGATGAGGAAAAACAGGTCACATAGAGTTTAAATACTTTGTCCAAAGTCACCCAACCAGGAAGTGGCAATTTGGATTGGCTCTAGGTGGTCTGGTTCCTAATTTCCAGTTCATGTTATCTCTACTATGCTGTGCTGCTCCTATCCCCATTTTTCACCTTCTTAAAAACAAACAAACCAACCAACCAACCCATGGTCTAAAATTCAAAATGTATAAAATACCATATGAAAGGAAATTCTTCCATAACCCTACCTCCCAGCTTTCGTGTTTCTTTCTCCAGGACTGACCTCTGTTGTTGTATCCTTGAGTGTTCTTTCAGAAATATTCTGTGTAAATATGAGTAAATACAGCATATATACATTTTTCCTTGTTTCAATGCAAATTTCATCTTACTAAATATATCATTTAATATTGAGGGGTTTTTCCACTTAATTTTGCAGCTTTTTAAATATCAGTTTATAAATACTGCTTCATTCTTCCTAAATGGCCAAACATTTTTCTAATATATGGATGTAGCAAATTTATTTGACCGATCTTCTTTAAGTTGTACAATTAAGTGATACAAGTCATTTGCCATGCAGAACATCTTACATGTCAGGTTGCAAATCTGTGAATTTTCAACTGGGTAAGTTGTTATTGTTTTAAATTTAAAATTTAATTTAATTTAATTTAAAATATTTACAGGTGCCCTGTAAAATATCTGTCATTTTAATTGTTACCATCCAATTGCCCATTATAGAGGGTTCCCTTAATTTACAGTCCCACCAGCAACCTGTGAGAATGTCTATTTCCTCCATACCCTTGCTAACACAGAACATCATCAGAATTTGCCAACGTATATTTGGGTCTTTGCCAATCTAAGAGGTGAAAACACTGCTTCATTATAGTTTCAGTCTGAATTTTTATTTGTTTTCTTTTTCCATGAAGTGTTTTTTCATATCTCTTTGCACATTTTTCTGTTGTATTGCCAGACTTTTACTTATGGATTTGTAGGAAACTTTTTCATGTTAAAGTCTGGCCCTTTGATAGTCTATAAATTGTAATTATTCTTTCTCAGATTAGCATTTGTCTTCTGACATTATTTATTTTGAATCATGAAGGAATTATTTTTATGCAATTGATTTAATTAGTTATTTCTTTTAATGACTTTGAAGATTTACTTCATACTTAGAAAAGACTTTCCTGGAGTAAAAAAATAGCCCATTTTTTCTAATAAGTTATGATTACATTTTTATTTTTACATTTATATCTTTGACTTATCTGGAATTTATTTGGAATAAAAAGTAGAGTTTTAAGATCAAGCATTTTTGGTTGTTTTCTCAAACAACTATCCTGTTCTGTTACCTTACAGGTATTTTAAAAATAATATTACCTTCCTATACGGAAATATTGGTAGTATCCATTTTTTATATATTTGTGTACCATGGTGTGTTTTTTATTGTTTTGTTTATTTGTATATTCATGTGCTAGTGCAAAACTATTTTAATTATTATCACTTTATAATGCATTTTGATATCTGGTAGGGCAAGTCACTTCTCATGACTCTTCAGAGTATTTTGGTTACTATTGCTAGTTTATGTTTCCTGTATGAATTTATGAATTAGATCATCTCATTAAATTTCTTGGGAGGGAGTCACATTAATATATTAATTTAGGCAGAATTGACATCTGTATGTCAATGAGAGTATGAGATATGATAGTGAGTATATTTCAAAAAAATAAGACTTTCCATTTTTTAAGTCACCTTTTGGGTCTTACAGTAACATTTTATGGATTTTTTTTTTTACAGATCCTGAATATTTCTTTTTACATTTTGTCCTAAATATTTCATACATGTTGTTACCACTGAAATTGTGGACTTTTCTTCCATCACATCTTCAAAGTGGCCTCTTTGGAATATGAAGACTATTGATTTCTGTATTAATTTTTCTTTTACTTCTTTCCTAACCTGTACTAATGAATAAGTTCTTTATTCCTAGGAAAATGTTTGATCACAATTTTCTTAAGTTTTATGGCAAGATTTTTTTCTGTTAAATATGCATAATTTGTTTTTCTTCCTTACCTCTCTTGCTTTCTATAAATTCTATTATTTTTTTACAATATTGCTAATTATTGAGGGATATAATTTCTTCCTGATGAGCCATCTTTAGATTTGTGTCAGAGAAGGGCAGGATCATATCTCAACCTAGCAGAGATTCTTCTTATGACATAGAATGATAGTGTAATAATTTGTCTTCCAGTTTTTACATGATGGTAGCCCCAAATTTGGCATGATTAGGCTGGTCACAATGTGGAGATTCTGCAGCCCAGACTCTTTGGCTGACAGTTTTTTTGCAAATATGACCCATCTCTCAATGCTGAATTTCTCTCCTCAGGACCCAACCGAATTCAGATATGCTTACCAGCTCCTGCAGGCCATTTCTCTTGTCATAATGAGACTTTTGGGTTTGAGCATCATCCTGGGGAAGTATGCTGTGCCAGCTCTTCTGTGATCTGCTACCCTGGGTATCTTCCTTCTGTACGTTCTTCAACCTTTATGTAATTTGCACTGCTTTGGGAATCGTTATTCTGATTTTATGGTTCAAATGCTAGCTGTCTCCTAGTTTCATTGAAGATCATACTTGCATTTCTGCCTCATGTTTTCTTTGAAACTTTATTTTCCCTGAGAAGAGATCAATGCTAAATTTATTCTGCCCCACCCAACACCTTTTTATTGATTGGAAGTTTAGGACGTTTTGTGAAATGACACAAAACTCAAAACAACAACACATATCCTATTGAGGGATAAATAATACCATTTTGTCTAAGAGACAATATTCTCTTTATTACAAAAATATATTATCAGGCTTAAATATGGGAATAACTATTTACAAAATAGAATTGCAATTTCTTTTTTAAGCATCATTCAATTCATTCAACAGTAGTAATAAAATGTCTACTATGTTCCAAAGACTAGAAAAGACAGAAGAAAAACAAAAATTATTAGTTTTCTTGAAGCTCTGACAAGTTGTTGGAAAGAGAGACAAAAGCTCATTCAAGTGTACAGAAGAGGACTACTTAACTCAGCCTGAATAATAAAGCAAGACCTCCTGGAGGAGGTGAAAGTTGAACTGTTGAACTGAGTCCTGAATAAGAACTAACAGTTAACCAGGCAAAGAATTGAGGGAAACACTTTCCTGTCAAAATAAGTCTATGAGCAAAGGCACAGAAAAAAGAAACATTATATAGAGTGGTAAAGAGTAGTTTTATGTCTGCAGCTCTACCAATTTGAAAATCCCAGATGTTTGCCTTAGAAATAGTATAACATATGAGCATCTCTAAAACCTTTTTTTTTCTCGTTTAAATTTAAGATCTTCACTGCATAGAGATTTCTTACTGCCACTTTGTCCCCGTCCCTACTGACCAATAAATAAATAAATAAATAAATAAATAAATAAATAAATAAATAAATAAATAAATAAAATAATACTTATGTGACTTTAATCTGAATTCAGTTTATTTCAGTTAGCCTTTACTGAAAAACCATTATTTGTCTGACAATGTGCAAAATTTGTGGAGGATTTTGTGAATAGCAAGACTTTGTATCCTTAAAAGATTAGGATGTTTATACTTGGAGTAAGTATTAGGAAAAGGAACCTCTCCTGTTGTCACTGTCAAAGACCACAATTCATCTCCTCACACTGTTTATCATATCATTTTTATTGGTGAAAAAATAATTCGTACAAATACTCCTTGAATCTTTATAGCACTTATGGTTGACTTTCCACATAGCAAGGTAGTTTTTGATATAAATATTAATGTGCATTTCTTAATGCTCTTTTACCCATGACCTAATTGGCTTTGGCATTTTACTTAACAAACTTGCAAAATTTGAAAACGCTTCATGTGCATTATTTTAATGTTTATTTTGCTTATTTATCTAAGGAAATCAAAGTAATTCTTTAACTTTAACCCAATCAGCTAATGATCTTTCTGAATTTCTCCCATTTATTCTTAACTTTTTCAGTCATTAAGGAAAATCAAGTTTAACTACATCATCCTTAAAAATTTCTGTTGTTTGGTATAGAAAAATATAAAATTACAGATTCGTTTTCCTATGTTTTTCCTTATAACCCAAATAAATTTCTTTTAATATGTACTTTTGCCACAAGCAAGATTTAAAATGCAAAGTAAACTAGAGAATAACACATGTTAGAGTTAGGATCTATCTGATTTTTTTTTTTTTAAGATTTTATTTATTTATTTGTCAGAGAGAAAGAGAGAGAGCAGGAGCGAGCACAAGCAGGGGGAGCGGCAGGCAGAGGGAGAAGCAGACTCCCCGCTGAGCAGGGAGCCCCACGTGGGGCTCGATCCCACGGTCCTGGGATCATGACCCAAGCCGAAGGCAGACGCTTAACCAACTGAGCCACCCAGGCATCCCAGGATCTGTCTGATTTCTGAACCCAGTCTTATTTTAGGAGTCTCTTTGGCATACTAAACCTGAGACAATCACCTGTCTGACATGTGGATCAGAACGAAGCTGCCTCTCTAAGTGTATGCCATACTACAAATTGTAGTAGTTCGGAGCAAATATTAGTGAATAGAGTAACTATATTGAGTCCATGTTGATCCCAGGTCTCCAAATGGAAGATAGTCCCCAAAAACTATTCTCATGGATTAGGATAATGTGGTGGAGGTCTGAAGGGGAGAAAGAACATTTAACCCAAATGTAGATGCTAGTTACCTATAGATCATCCAAAAATGTCTAATTTCCCTGAGAGGAGATGAACTGACAATGATTTCAGTTAGCTGTGAATTTCTGAGAGTTGAAACAGTTAATTGATACTACAGCATTCCTGAACATGCTAGGCAGAAATATAAATGTTTAGCAGATCGAATGCCCTGCTTTCAAGAAATTAACTAGCTATTCATTCAGTCTTTAAGCATTATTGGAACAAGAATTACATTTGAATTTTTAAAATGATTATGAACTGGATAAAGGCTAAGAATAAACCAGCATTTTTCTACCACTGCCGTGGGAAAAGGAAACTCTTAATTACAATGCTTGTCTTTGAATAATATTTCAGTTGTAACAGCACATTTTTTCCAATTTTGCATGATAAGTGCATTAATATTTATTCATAGTCTATGACCTTTACATAATTCTCCTGGGCACTATTTTCCAAACTATGATGTTTGCTCTTTTTTTCTCTCTTTAATACTTACCATTTATGCACTTCTTATTACTCACATTTTATGAGCATGTTAGGATTATTATGGAATGATTTAGAATGAGACCTGACTCTCTTTTTCATCGCATTTGTCTTATAGTGGTGGGTACACAAATTTATACACTTGTCAAAAATGATCGAATTGAGTGATGTCAACAAAAATGGCAGAGGAAGGAATTCAAAAAAAGTCCATCCCTCTGCAAAAGCAATGAATAAACTAACAAAAACTATCAGAATCAACTTTTTTGGAACTCCGGAAATTAACCAAAAGCATGAAGCAACCAGGGAAACACTTGCAACAAGGAAGTTGAATCTTGGTGGACAGCTTTCTGGCATTTTAACTTACCCTGGTCACATCCCTTGCCCCATTGCTTGGCAGTGGCCTTGAACAACAGCCCAGAGCCAGCACAGGTGCTCATGCCAGAGAATAGTAGAACGAGCTGTATTCTCAAAGAAATGTGAGAGTTTGTCCTGATCTGTGGTGGTTCTGTGGAGGACTGGCTCAAAGGGTTTGCTTTATCTCACCTAACTCTGAAGTCTCCCAGCGCTGAGGTGTGGCATTTGTCAAAAACATTTAAAGAGAAATGTATTTGCTTCTGCTGCCTTGGGCAATGGATGCGAGTAGAGATGAACAATGGAGTAGACAGATGCCTAGGAAGAAAGGCTGGGTGATGAGAAGCTTAGAGAAAAAGGGATGTGAAAAACTCTGACATATTCCTAAAAACCTAGAATGCCATGTGCATGCCCAGAAAAGATGTGAGAAGGCTCTAACTTTCATGTCCGGCTGACCTTGAGGTTCAGTGAAAGCAGAAAGTAGGGCTATGGTACAGTTGTAAACTGTCTACTTGAGTATTGAAGGTGTGCCCCCAACACACACACAAAGCTCATCTGCAAAGACTGAATCCTTTTCCTTTTGTTTCTTACACAGGTATTAAAATCTATGTCCAATTACTAGCTGACCACTAAGCTAATGAACTACAGACTTCAGTGGCCATACATAACAAAGAATATAGACTTTACAAAATTAGACCAGGATAATCCTTAAACAAATATACAACAACAGAGATAACAAACAGAAACAAGAAAACCTTGCAAGGGGAAAATCTGACTTTCAGAGTTGCCACATTAGAACATTGAAAGTGTACAATTTTCAAGACCAAAAATATGAGGCATACAAAGAAACAAGAAAGTATGATCAACTCACAGGAAATAAAGATATTAACAGAAATGGTCCTTGAGGGAGCCCAAAGATTGGACTTAATAGACAAAGGTATTAATTCAACTGTCTTAAATTTACTTGAAGAGCTGAATGAATCCACAACTTATGGGATGCAACAAGAGCAGTGCTCAGAGAGAAACTTACACCTATAAACGTCTACATTAGAAAAGAAGAGAGATCTCAAATCAATAACTGAAACTTCCACCTAAAGGACATGGAAGAAGGAAAGCTAAACCCAAAGCAAGCCAACAGAAGGAAATAATAAAGATTAGAGCAGAGGTAAACTAAATTGAAATAGAAAAGCAACTGAAACAAATTGATGAAACCAAAGGTTGGTTCTTTGAAAGGATCAACAAAATTACATTTAGTGAGACTTACTGAGAAAAAAGAGAGAAAATCTGAATGGACCTATAAAAAGTAAATAGATCTAATCAATATACGAAAACTCTCCAACAATAAAAAAGTTTAGGACCAGATGGCCTCACTGGTGAATTCTATCAAACATTTAAAAAATTAAAATCAGGGGCACCTGGGTGGCTCAGTCACTTAAGTGGCTGCCTTCAGCTCAGGTCATGATCTCGGGGTCCTGGGATCGAGCCCTGCATCGGGCTTCTTGCTCAGCAGGGAGTCTATTTCTCGCTCCTTCTGCCTGCTGCTCCCCCTGCTTGTGCTCTCTCTCTCTCAAATAAATAAATAAAATCTTTAAAAAAAAATTAAAGTCAATCTTTCTCAAACTCTTCCCCAAAATAAACAAAAGGTAAAACTTACCAACTCAATGTTGGTAAGACATTACAAGAAAAGAAAACTATAGAACACTATACCTTATGAATATGGATGCAAAAATCCCTAATAAAATATTAGCAAACTGAGTCCAGCAGCACATTAAAATGATTATACATCATGATTAAATTCTATTTATAGTCCATTAAAAAATGTACCTAGGAATAAATTTAATCAAAGTAGTGCAAGGCATGTGCATTGAAAACTAGAAAATATTTTGGAAAGAAATTAAAGAAGACCTAAATAAGTGGAAAGAGATCCTGTGTTCATGAATGAAAGGCTTAATATTGTTAAGATAGTAATACCCTCAAAACCGATCTATGGATTCAATGCGATCTATCAAAATTCCAACTGCCATTCGGCAGAAATGGACAAGCTGATTCTAAAATTCATTCTCTAAATTGCAAGGTATCCTAAGTAATAATTTTTTAAAAATGAAAAATCAGAACAAAATAGGAGAACTCACACTTCCTGACTTCAAAACTTATAGCAAAGTTACCGTAGTCAAAACAGCGTGGTATTGATGTAGGGATGGATACATAGATCAATGGAATTGAATTGAGGGTCCACAAAAAAATCCATATATCTTTGGTCAATTGTTTTTTGACAAAGGTGCCAAGGCTATTCAATGAGAAAAAAAAATTGTCATTTCCGCAAATGGTCCTGAGATAATTTCATATCACAATCCAAAAAAATAAATTTGGACACCTACCTTACACCATATACAAAAAGCTAATTCAATGTATTGAAGACATTGATGTAAGAGCCAAAATTATAAAACTCTTAGAAGAAAATGTAGGTGAAAATCCTCAAAATTTTGGGTTAGGAAACAGTTTTTTATTTTATTTTATTTTAAAGATTTTATTTATTTATTTGTCAGAGAGAGAGAGAGAAAGAGCACAAGCAGGGGGAGCGACAGGCAGAGGGAGAGGAGAAGCAGATTCCCCATTGAGCAGAGAGATGGACCTTGGGCTCAATCCCAGGACCCTGGGATCATGACCTGAGCCAAAGGCAGATGCTTAACTGACTGAGCTACCCAAGCGTCCCTATATGATTCCATTTATATGAAATGCCCAGAATGGGCAAATTCATAGAGAACAGGATGTAGATTAGTAGTTGCCGGGGACTGGAGGAAATGTGAATGGGGACCAACTGTTTAATCAGTATAGCTTCTTTTTGGTGATAAAAATGTTCTGGAATTAGATAGAGGTGATGGTTGTATAATATTGTGAACTAATAAAAAAAACACTGGTTTTCAAACATTAAAATGAGTAAACTGATATAGTTTAAGTTATGTGAATTTTATCTCAAGTAAAAAATCATCAAATTGTGGAATTAAAATTATTGATTTTTTTTTTACTTTTAAATTATACTTCAATGAAGTTAATGAAGTTGTGCTATAAACTAAAAGTAAGTACATAAATAAAATACCTAAAATTGCATGTTAACAAGAAATAGCTGTTATTTCAAATATAAAATACGGTTTTCCTTATCTATTTAGTGTAGTTATTTTATAGTACAAAATGTAAGATATATACGAATTTCTTCAGAAGAGATGGCCTCATTTTCTTATTTCAAAAAAATTTAATCCATTATTTTTAAGAAAATTAATAATTTAACTTTTTATGCCATAAAATTATCTTTTGTCTACTTTCCACTTACTGTTTATAAAAGCTTTCTATTAAACAGCAATAAAGGGTGTTTCAGACTCCCAGTCTGATATGTTGTACCTGGAATTTACCATCTATTTTTTTTTTTTTAATGTTTTAGTTAGAATTTTTGACCCGAAAAAGACCTAGAGTTTACCCATTGCAACCAGAAAAAATAGGAGACCAGAGGTACCAAAGTGCTTTCCATAGGTGATATGGCTTAAATCAGAAGGCTGACCTCACTATGTTTTCTTAAGTTAGTTGTTTACAATATAGTCTGGATTTTTTTTTTTTAAGTTAATTTGCTACTTGTTCGCAAATTGCTCATGCGAGACTAATGTATGGCAGAAAGTATGGTAACCTATATAAACACTAAGAGAAAATCCAACAAGAAACCATACCACAAGGGTTGATACAGAAGAATCTGAGAGCAAAGAAGGCCTTAGAAGACTTTCTAGCTCTAACAGAATCCGGTTTCTTTAAAAAACAAGAAATAATTAGATTGCTAAATTCAGTGAGATTATTAATTTATGATTTAAAAAAATAACTGAATTTTATTTTTGCAATATTAAATATCAGGAATCTGATTATAAAGCAATAACAAAAATGTTGAGAATGAGATGTTCTCATAATCTAGAGAATTAGACTAAGCTGAGAAGAAAAAACTATATAAAACAATGCTATCTTTCCTTGATTCTAGTATTTTTTTCTTTGTTTTTCCTATTTTGTGTTGCATGCTTTATATGTTTGACTCATTAATTTCTAATTATAATTTAAAAACATAACTTATGTAAATGCTAATTGTTGAAGACATGTGCTTAGAGTTTGCATTTTTCAAAAATAAATCATATTACTCTGCATAATTAGCCACATAGAGAGCTCTGAGAAATAATTATGCAGAGTCTTAAGAAATTTACTTAAAACCTCAAATAATAATGAACATGTAGTTTTTCTATATGGGAGTGAAATTTACTATATTATGGTGTTTTATTTGGATTTATAATAATATAGCATCCTCTGGAAAACAGTCAAATTCTTTATCTATGGCTGTCCTTAATGCAACTGAAGTAGAATAAAAACAGGACCAAGATTCTAGAACATGAAGAACACACTGCTAATCAGATATGCCTTGCATTGAATTATCCTGATGCTGGGTTGTCTACCAAAGCTATCTTCGATGGCCTGACTCTTCTTTATCTAGATCACCGAGATCTCCCGGTGCCGCTTGGTTCTTCCATCAGGCGATCCTGTCCAGGTTCTGGAACAGAGGAACTGGTGGCTCGAGTTAACAGACAGAAACAAGTGTTCGGTTGGACCGTTTGGGAAAGTGAAGACCGTGAACAGACTGGCCTTGAAACTGGGAAACCAAAATGATGTCTGAGGGAAGGATATTCCAAAACCAAACCACATATATCTCACTGGAATTTTCATTTAAATTTGAATATTTCATTGAGTCTTTTTCATTTCTTCCTCAGTGCCTCTTTTTTCTTTCTTTCTCAGTTGCACCCATGTTCAAATCCTGAGAGGTCCACCCAGAGAGGACTTTCAGTATTTGATGAGGGTGCATTTCCTTTTGTGTAAGAAAATGGAGCTTATTTAATTTTCCTATTTCCTAAGGGTACTATCTAATATCTGATATTTATTCTTTAGGAAACAAAGTTCCTCATTTATTATTATTATTATTATTTTAGCTTCAATATTCCCAGAGTGGAGGAAAGATCTTCAGGCAGGTTGGTGCTGGCTAAATAATACCTGATATTTATCTGCATATCAACAAATCAGCCCACTACTTCTGTTCTGGATAATTTAGAAAAACAAAGCAGCATTTCTTTCAAAAACTGTCCCTCTAGATAAGCCCATGTTTCAGTGTTGTGTTAAAGGCTGTTCCATAATGTAGAGTCAAATTAGTATCTAATCTTGTAGTCAAACCTGCACAAAAGGTTTTTG
Organism: Neomonachus schauinslandi; assembly: GCF_002201575.2. Classification (NCBI taxonomy): domain Eukaryota; kingdom Metazoa; phylum Chordata; class Mammalia; order Carnivora; family Phocidae; genus Neomonachus; species Neomonachus schauinslandi. The sequence goes on along the minus strand of NC_058406.1, from coordinate 120,786,404 downwards.
TAGAAAAGAGGAAAAACAATGTTGGAGAAAACTATATTTTCTGAGCTTTTCAAAGTCTTTTCATTGCAACATAGCTGAAATGCTGCTTTCTTTCTTTCTTTTTTTTTTTTTTTAAAGATTTTATTTTTAAGTAATCTCTCTACCCAATGTGGGGCTCAAACTCAACCCTGAGATCGAGTCGCATGCTCTACTGACCTAGTCAGTCAGGCACCCTTGAAATGTTGCTGAGTAATGTCTTTTGTTTCAAACAATTACCATACTTGTTTTAATGTAAGTTTCATAATAAAATAAATGGGAGTCAAAACCAATGTTGAGGAAGCCCATCAGCTGCGAATTCTCTTCGCTGCCTGGATGCTTTAAACTTTTGCCCTTGTGAACATAACAAGACAAACAGTTTAGGCACTTAGAATTGCTAAGGAGCCTTGAAGTTATGAGTCCCACCCTCTTTTTTTGCAAAAGAGTATAAAGTTTAAAGAGATTAAGTGAATAGCTAGAAGTGCAGAGCCAGTTACTTGTACTAGTGTGATATAGGTCTCAAGATTATTTTCCTCCAGATCAACTGTCCTCCTTTTTACTCCTTTCTTGGATATCCTTTGCATGCACCTCTCCCCACTGAAAACACTTGGCATGTGGTTGTATAAATGCACATTTAATTGTCTGTCTTTTCCATTAGGCTGGAATCTCCACGAAGGTAGGATACAAAGTTGCTGTTTCAACTTTGTGCACCTCTAGCCCAGTGTTTGGCAGAGAGAAGGGATCCATCAACAGCATTCAATTTATTTGAATTACGTTGAATTTCACATACATATCAGTACGGGACGGGGAGGGGGGGGCATTCACCTCATCATTAACACTCTGGGTTGCCTCAGTCCCCAGTAATAATGTATATTCTTTGTTTCCCGCAATTTCTCCACCTAGACTGTGAGCTTAGTTGAAGCAATTATGTAGTCACATCCCCTCTGCCTTCTGATATTCCTCTTCCCACTGGGCTCAGTCCTGACCACCCCACCCCCGCCCCAACACTGCATGCTTTCTCCTCCCCCTCCTGCTTCCATCATTCAATACCTAAAAGTTGGAGATAAAGCTCATAAAAAGTAGAGAGGAGGTAATGATTCTCCTAGCCCTCTCTCCTTGAATTTCCATTTACACATTCCCCAACCCCACCACAGACAGACTCTACTACAAACCTGCTCCTTGTTTATGAATCATGACATGTGCTTTTTTGAGTAAGGTTTGCTTTGTAACTGGCCTTCTTTTTTTGGTTGCATCTCAGGGAAGGAACTCAGAGCAGGATGTCAGTGAAACCAAGGTCCTGGCTTGATCTCCTACCCTGGTCTGGCCATCTTCAGCACTAGCCTGGTTTATTCTAACAGCCTGCTTTTGCCCTTTCCCTCCCTCTGGTATACAGTTTGTAAGTCAGACAAGGTCTCTCCTCCACTCAGAGCCTTCTCACTAACAGACTGCAAGTCAGAGTCCTTGTGGTAACCTGCAAGGCCCCTGGCTGTTAGCTTCCTGGCTTACATGCTATTCTTCTCCCTTCCTCACCACCAGCCTCTTAATAGGCCGGCTCTATACCCTCCTCAGGGCCTTTGCACTTGCCTTCTCCTTTGTCTGGAGTGCAACTCACACAGGTTTCCCCAGGGCTTACTCACCCACCTTCTTCAGGTTTTGACTTACATATCTCCTGTTAATTGAGGCTGCCCTGACCACCCTCTTTAAAATTGCCCGTACTTCTTCCCAACACTCTATGTCTTTTCCTGATCACTCCTGATAACCTCCGGAAAATTCTTTTCTCTATAGAGTTGTTCTGAAGATTAAATAAACTAGGATATGCAAGAGTTATAAATTCTTCCTATCAAAGGCAATATCGAAGCCTGGCAACTTTTAGTGCATTTTCTTTTGTGAAGGCATTAACATTTTCTGAACTATACTATAGTTAATTCTGTAAAGGCTCAGGGTGCCTGGGTGGCTCAATTGGTTAAGTGTCTGCCTTCGGTTCAGGTCATGATCCCAGGGTCCTGGGATCTAGTCCTGCGTCAGGCTCCCTGCTCTGTGGGGGGGGGGGGTCTGCTTCTCCCTCTGCCTCTGCCTCTCTCTCTGTCTCTCATGAATAAATAAATAAAATCTTAAAAAAAAGAAAAATTCTGTAAAGGCTCTCTCTCCTCTCTTTGACTGGAAGCTCCTTAGAGGAAACCTATCTCTTCCATTCCTCTCATTTATCTGCATCTATATCCTCCAGTTTCTACATGATACATATAAATATTTATAGATGAAGGAAAAATCATTCCCCAAGTCAGGGAACAAAGTGAGAGCACCTCCCTATTTTTCAACATCTTTCAGAGAATTATAACAAACCATGATTTTTCTTTTCATTCCTTTTCTTCTCTAAAATTTCAGATCATCGGTATGAACAAAAAGCCAAATCCTCATCTTGCCTACACCACTAAAAAGAAACAGTAGGAAAAAAAACCCAAAAAACTGGAAGTTTCAAGGATTGATTCATGATCCTGTTGTTCTGAGTTCCAAGGAAAATGGTAACAGTTCCTACAGTCTAGTGTGGGGTCTTGGTGAACACCATTAGAAACCTTTCCATTCAGCTCTGTCTCTACTCATTTACCTTCCTCAGTGTCGGTTCCACAGCAAACCCAGAGCGGTCCTGGACTGGCACGTAGCCACCATCACTGAGGCGGGGTCTGACTTTGTTGTTCAGACTGACCCCTGCGTTCCACACTGAAGAATCCCAAGTCTGACAGACTCTCCTCGCCCAAATTTCAGTCAGGCTCCTCTGCCCCTTCTTCTTGGCTAGAATTCAGCCTTGGCCTGTAGAACTGCAAACGCTCAGCACAAATGATATTGTCCCCACAACTCCCGGGAGCATACCACACACACCAAGAGATGTGAGTAGCGTCATTGCGAACAGCTCAAGGTTTCCAACATCCCCGGATGTATCCAGCCTCCGCTTTTAAGTTCCTCCCCGGAAAAGCTCCCGACTGCCCAAAGAATTTACTGTTAAGATATATGCAGATCAAACATCTGCCTTGCATGACAGTTCTTAGAATACAGCGCCCCTACCTGGTTTTTAGAAATGTCCATTTCCCTGACGGCTCCATCCTCTGTTCATTCCTCCTCCCTACTCCCCCATCCTCCCTTTGGAACATCCACCCTTCTCCATACAGATCAGAGTTGAACTCCGTTTATACTAGAGTCTCTCCTGCTACAGTAGTCTAAATGAAATCTGTCTTGCCACCTTTAACACATGGCTAACTCTGCTTCTTTTTGACAAATCTAAACTCAGGCTGGAGGAGGAAAAGATGAGTGTCTGAGTGACTTCTGGGCTGCCTCGTGCCCATGGAAATTTCCCTAGTGCAGAGTTTCCACAAGCAGTGTATATGTGGTTTCTGAAACATGAAACTTATTAGGTCTTGCAATATCATTTTTGGAAAGGCTGTATGGAAATACAAATATAAATCATGGATTTTTCCTTTAAATATCTTGAAAAGAAAAAGCATTATTAGTGAGTAGGACTTAAAGAGCCTATAACAATGAATAAATACATATTTTTTTAAAAAAGGAATAATTTTGAAAAAAATCTCATCTCAAAATTTCAAGATTGTTGCCCCCAGGCTTTAGTTCAATAAATGCAACCAAAGGACATGATGCTGTCGTCACTTCTGCTTAATAAGGCTGTCTTATAATTCTTTTAATTTATCTGAATTTTCAAAGCATTTGTTCGACAGATTTTAGATGAGCAGCTAATCTGTCATTTACAGAAGGGACAGTGATGAGAGGGAGCAATGCCTAATTCATCCATATGCTCTTTTATCTGTTGATTTAATTTATTTAGTTCATTCTTTACTAAAAGTATTGACAGAGGGGAAAAATATTTAATCACAATCTTGCAGGTTAAAAAAAAAAGATGCTGATATCAGGCTCAGGGCAGCAGGAGAAAACTGGGATGTTGATGATCCCAGGAGGAAAGGAAAATGTGATTGAGTGATGTTTATCTGACCTATTTTATTCTGAATTGTTATGGACGCAGCAGTAGTGTTAGAGAGCTTCACGCATGTGACAGGTATTCACCAAAGGATTTTTTTCTGCACTGTGTGTAATCATGAACATGATTTCTTACCCACATCTCACCGTAGAACTTTTGTTAGGGTTGTGGTTGCACATCAGAAGCCCAGACTTGTGATTTTATTTTATAGAGAAGGAATGGTCATTTTGTGTTGCTTAGACTTTGAGGGTTTTTTTTATGGTGTTTATTCTATTTTAAATTTTTATTTACTTAATTTTTTTGTTAAGGTCTCAGAATTCTTGATCATCTGACTGAGGAGATATCCAAAAAAGGTAAAATTACACTAAGTTACAAAACTATTCTTATTTTGTTTTTACTTTGTTGCTCTTGGTGGTTTTAAAACCAGGGGTAAAAATATTTGGAATAGTAGGAATAGGATTCAATTTCTACTCTTAGAAAATAATTTTTTACTCCTCAGTAAAATTGAGAGAAAACATCCCTACTAATGATGAAGCAATTTTTTTTTAGGTTGGGGGGGGTTCTGATTGACCTTTGTTCCAATCGGCTCTGTAGAGTGGGAAATTTAGAAATCATAAGAAATGTGCTGTGTAGAAATAATGGAAAAGTAGAGAAACCAATTTAGAGACTGCTTAAGGAGAGGTACTCTAAGGTCTTATGACTTTTCTGAAGACTGGTGTAAGACTTTGGCTTGCTTTTGCATGAAATTGTTGAAATCTTATTTATATCTTATCTTCTAGTGGAGATTTCTCCCTCTGAGATGTCTGTCTAACATGATCACATATTCACAAGGTAGAGTAGTTTTCTTGAAAGTGTCAAGTATCTCAGAAAGGCTAACCCAAAGGACAAATTTTATTTATTTAACAAAGTAGTGAGCACCTACTATGCTCTAAAAACTAAATTCTTTGTGTTCATTGGTAAACAAATGAGACTTGTCTCCATGACAACAGAGCTGGGCACTAAAACAGCTGGACTCCCCCTGGCTTGTCTCTCTCTAGAAGGTCTTTCCAGCATAGCAACTTCAACACAGCCAGACTTCTCACATGGCAGCTCAGGGCTCCAAAAGTATGTGTCCCAAGAAAGAGAAAGTCAGCCTTTTATGACTGGAGTTGGAAGTCATATTGGTAGTCATGTGTGCCTTGCTCTAAAGTTCGTGGTGAGTCACTAAATTCAGCCAAGAGAGGGGATTTAGATTTCATCTGTTGAAGAGATGAATGTCAAAGAAGTCAAGATAAGGTTTACAACCCACACACAATAACTTTGAAAAAGAGGAGGTTGCAGTTTTTGGGGAGCCAAAGGAAGACATGGTTTAATTTCCTTTGCAAGGCTTTTACTTTGGCAATCTAGAGTCTTCACACTCTTCTTTCTGACTTTCTCTTTTGTGGTTTTATAGAGAAATTGATTCATAGCAAACAACCTGTGTTACCTACTTTAATCCATGATTGATTATGTAAAAAGAAAGAGAGTAACATTTGCTTTCAAGAAAAGTCAGTCAGCGGCAGAAGTAATTCAATTTATGAATTTAATATTGCAAGCTATTGAGCCAGATCAGGGAGAGACGACTCTGCTTTGAAGATTGTTTGTCCTCAACTGAATCAACTTGGGGATGTCAATCATATTTTTTTCAAAGTATTTTGATGAAAAGATAATGGAATCAAAGTAAAACATTTGATTATATGTCAGTGTGTGAGTGAGCTCAACAGAACCCATCTTCAAGAGGTGCTTCATGCTCTCACTGAACGGAACAAGCCCGAAAGAATATCAGCTTCTGAGTGGTTGAGAGTTGGAGACAGTCAACGAACATCTATTGCCCCCACCCTTCTCTCTCCCCCACCTCATGTATAGGCACTGGACAAAGGCAGTGGGGAAATCATTAATCATTGTCCCAGCCCAGGAGTCTCTTCCCCAGGTTCCACTTTGTCTAGTGCCCCATCCTCCACATTTATTTGTTTGTTTGTTTGTTTTAAGAGAGGGAGCGGGGAGAGAGGGAGAGAGAGAATCTTAAGCAGGAGCTAGCAGAGCTGATCTCATGACCCTGAGAAAAGTTGACCTGAGCCAAAAATCAACAAGAGTCGGATGCTTTATCCAAACGAGCCACCCAGGTGCCCCTGTTTGTTTGTTTTTAGTTCAAGGACTTCCTGGAGCACTTTTAATAGGTTATTGACGTGAAATAATCAGATAGAAGTCAAGACAATGCTAGTGATTGTGCTCGTTTCTTCTCTTTGTCCATCCTGATTTCACTCATCACCATTCTCCACTCTGCCCTGAGAAGCTCACGCTCTAGGATTCCATCAACAGTCACGTTTTGTTTTGTTTTCTTGACTTACGGCTTCAGGAATAGTGGTGGGATTCTGAGGTGCAGAGCAGAGTAACATTGAGATATTGTTTCCCATCTGCACCCCCACACTGTGCTGGGGGCTGCCCACATCCATCGGATGGAAAAGCAATGATCCTGTTAGAGCCTTTCCACAGCCCTCTCTGCCCCGGGTGTCAGTAACTACTCTTTTCTGTTGCCTCATTCAGGTCTAAGAATGGGTTCTGGTTGTCATTGTCATTATTTCAGAGACACTACAATGTTATTTGGTGGTTTCTTTAAACTCCACCCTCACCTTTCTAAATAGTTCTTCATTAAAACCCTCTTTAAAGTAAGTAATTTGAGTATGGCTAGAATGACTTCCAGTTTATTGCTTAAGCAATTGGATAGATACAGATGCCATTTCCCCAAATGAGGAAGACCAGAAGTTGACTTTGGGATGTATTACGTTTCTGATGTCCATAATACTTGAGTAGATGTGCAAACGGGAAGTTGAAATCAGAAGAGAAATCTGTGCTGAAGATAAAAAATTCAGAGACGACATAGAGATGCTATATGCCAGAATCCTGTCTTAGACATTTGGATGTCAGGGGCCAAACTGAGTGGCAGGCACGGATGATAGGAGAGTTGGTGAGGTGCTGAATATTGCAGGGTCAATTCTGTAGGCGCCAGAAGTGCCACGTCCAAGTTCTTGAGCAAGGGAAAGAAGAGACGCCAGCCCCAGTGAAGGCTGGTTTATGGAGTGGCCTGTGAGCTCTGATTCAGGTCTGGAGCCCTCTGAGCCCTAGAACAAGACCTCTCCTGGGGTCCTTTACTAGGTGCAGCCTCTTAGCTGTGCCTGAGCTTTCCCTTGTTGACCACCCTCCCTCCCACCTGCCCCTAAGCTCCCAGGCTTCTTTTCTGTAAACCTTATCCTTCCCTGGCCTACTGCCCTAGCCTTCCCTGTAGTGCCAGGGAGATCCTTTCCTTATTCTGGTTGATCCCCTTTTACCTTCCATTAGAACCCTCTTTTCTTCTCCTTATTACTTAATAGACGTCAACGGACCATTAGACCCAGAGTACAAATCATTAGCTGCTGAAAAACTAATTCTCCTTCCCAAAGCCTCCCTGGAGGGAAAATATTTGCATTCCATCCTTTTAGTGTAACAAAGAAAGAGAAGAAAAGCAGAGGCTCTACCCCACTAAGCACCTTAAAGAATTTCAAGAAAAATGGAAGAAATTTTACAATCTGATGGGAGGCAGAGGTTGGATGGAGAAATGGAAATGTAAAGTTCGCAATGAAATTGTAACATAAATAAATCAATGAATAAAAATCCACCTGAGGAGGAGACCAACAATCAGATATTGGAACACTCTAACTAGGAAAGTTTTAAGGGAAAAAGGAAATTTGGGATAGTGGGATAGCAGTTGAAGAAGAGGAAAAATGTGAATCATAAGAAAAGAGGTTCTCCCTGCTGAGAAATAAAGGAGTATTCAAATGCACAGGCAGAAAAAAGAAAACTGTGTTTTGAATATCCAAGCATATTTTTTTTATATGACTGGTAGTGAGAAGCAGCAGAACCAAGCAATGAAGAGAGTTCATTCATGAGATTGAGTTTTATATCTCTGGCCCAGAATTTAGGGTAAGCCAGTAGAATGTTCTGTTCTTACCATCCGTAGCTGTTGTGTAGATTAAATGAGGTTTTTAACTTCCCTGTGCCTCCTTGCTATGACCTGGCCACATAGACAACTTTGATTCATCAGACTTCCTTCCTCAAATTTGAGGGAAATACTGTGTCTCCCTAAGAATAAAGGTGAGAAAATACAGCAATCCCTGGGTGAACCCCCAGACCTGAGGCATTCAGTCAGGTTCATGACTAGTCAATAAGGAAAGAGTTTGTTCTAACTAGAAAAGTACCAGCCAGCATCAACTTAGGGAGCTTTGGTAAACACATACAGAGAACACATCTACTATAGAAGGATGGAAGCTCTGATGTGGTGAGATTAATCAATGGTGTTCAGGGCAAGATAGGTCCCGGATTCAAGGTAGCCTATCTGGATTGGGAGGATTGTTGGACTGGGAATTGCATAGAAAGATACTTCTCCCCAAAGATAGTAATATTACATTGTATTACTTAATTCTCCCCAATTTTCATTTCAAAATGTTATTTTACATCTTCGTAAAACATAAGCATCTGTCAAATCAACAACAAGCTGAGGAAAAAAAATACAATTGGACAAACTCTCTACTGGAGTAAATTGACCTATGTCTGAGTGGTAGGAATAATGACTGCAATCACAGAGAAGGGTCTGGGAGTGACCTTGTGTTGATCTAGGCTCCTACGATTATCAGGAAAATATCACCAACATTATTATCTTTGAAACTCGGGTTCTTATGTTTCCCCTTGTAAATAAGTCCCCTAGAAAGTATTATGTTTTCTTTCAACTCAGAAATAAAATGCAGCTTGAAGAAAACATTTTCCTTTGAAAATGTGGTACCAACTAATTTCTAGTTTCTCTGACTATTGAATTACATATATTAACAAAGGAAACATGTACAGGAGAAATCAGCCCATCTGTTGGTCAGAGAAAAATGTGAAAACAAATAGAGGACTTAATAAAAATACAAGAAAAAATTACAAGTACGTTAAATTTAAAGTACCATGCACGGCAAACACGTTGAGTGACAAGTACACTGTTCCTTGACTACCAAATTCAAATGTCCGAGGGCTACGTGAGCCGGAGTATGAACCCAAGTTGTTCTGGCTGTATATAAAAAACACACTAAGAATTATTAAATACGTAGTAATGAATAATAAAAATTAACTATAAACTCCACAAAATCCAAATGAAATATAATTAACTAGTTCATTTAAGACAGTAAATAAATAAACTCACAGTAAGGTATGCCAAGACTCAGAAAAATGAGCTGTGGTATTCTTTTTTTAAAATATTCTTAGTAATTGTTATGCTTTATAGTATCACACATTGCTTTAGCATCTCTTGTATAAAAGACATTTTAAAAATCTTATTAAGAATCAATCAGAATGATGATGTCTCAAATCATTAAAGGAAGAATTAACAAAGGAGAATCTAAAAAAGTTTCAAACCCTACTCACTAGAGGATCAGTATAGATTGTCTTCTGTATAGAGACTCGCAGTTGCTAGCCTGTAGTGGCATTAGAGAAGAACCCGATCTTTCAGGTGTGAACCAAAGACCGCAACAGCCATGAGACACTGCAACTAAGAATTGTTGGTCAAATAATTTGAGGCAAATCTAGATTAAATCTATGTGAACAAATTTTGTTTGTTGTTGAATACAGATCCTCGTGAGTCTCCTAATACACCATAGCACATCATGATATCCAAGAGGGGACAATGCAGCAATTCCTGACCATATTTAAACATGGGATTTTTTTTTCATAGCCACTATCAGTATTCTTTGATATTATTTTTGTTTCACAAAATGCCTCATAATCTTTCATGGAAAATACTTTGGAAAGTTAGAGTGTGGAGACACTCTGATCATCAGTGACAAAACAGTAGATAAATTATATACCAACCTGTGGTCTGGAGTTTACTCTGCTGTAAGTCAAGGATCTGGCTCAAATATAGGAAAATTAAGAAAAAAAATAATTTTTTTCTCCCTTATGTGTACAGTGACCCTACCAGTCTTTGTAAGTAGAGAAGGTAAAAGCTGAAAAGGAAAAAGAGAAGTAGGGTAGGAGTTAGAAAGTTGACTGTGGACTATGCTAGCCCTCCACCCCTAGTCTCTTCAGTAGTATCAGTTGTAAACGACAGGTGCTCAACTGTAGAAGATACAGATCCTGCCCCAAGGAGCTAATCCACTTAGAGAGAAATGTAAGAGGTTCAGCAAATACATCCAGTGGGATAATTTAGTTAAATACAGGGTTCTGAGGAAGCAATTAAGAGGAGGTATAACCCAATCCTGGAACAGCTGGGAGTTGAGAGTTTGCTCAAGACAGTTTTTTTTCAAATAAGGAGTCACAGAACAAGCTGAATCCTGAAGGATGAATATGAGGCAGCCAGAACAATTTTGAGAGGAAGAATGTTTTATGTAGAAGGATTTAAGGAAGAACATGTGAAAGTATAGGCTACTCCAGAAGGGCCCCGAATTATTAAGAACCTGATACTCCGATAAGTAGGAAAATGTTGAGTAAAAGAAAAAGATCTTGCCTGACAACTAGGAGGTTATATTTTAGTTCTAATGTATCTGTTGATAGGCTCTGACTTAGGTCGTGAAAACCCTTGGAACCTTAGTTTTCCTATCTCTCTGTTGAGAGTTAATTGTAAGACTAGAGGCTCCGGAAAGTTGCTCTCACCTTTAACAATGATATGAAATCAAACAATATTGATAGTTAAATGCTGAATAATGTTTACCAGACACTGTTGTTAACTTTTTGCATGTGGCAACACTAGGAAACTCAGACTGAGAGGATGCAAGTGACTTTCTCAAGGTTTCAGAGCTATTAGGACAGAACTGGGATTCAAAATACGGCAAGCTGATTTCAGAGTCTGCACTCTTAACCATAGGCTAAGTTGCTTCTCAATATAGAAAATAAAGGTAATACTGAAAATTATCAGATTCTATTTTTTTTTTTCCCTCTTTTTTCCAACCATATAAATACTGTCTTTGTAAGACAGGGGAACAACATAGGCAAACTCATTCAAGCATACCATATTTGGTTCAAAGTTTTCAAATACTGAAGAATTGTGAAATTAGATGATCCCAAATAAATGGATAAGTGAGTATCTTAAATACATTCTAATCACTTAGAAAAAATGGTGCTATGTGGTGATCTCAGGACTACTATTTCTAGAGATTCGCACTAATATTGCAGGTAATTGCCTTCTGAAAGTTGTGGAATTGGTCAGTTTCTAGAAGCACTGGAACAAAGACAGAGACTAATAAGCGAGTCCCAAACTAACTTGTGATGTAAATGTTAAAAATAACCTACCCTGTAGCTTTGGTACTATGCTGTCTTCCAGGTCTGTGCCAAAGGACATCGTTAGAGAATCCAGTTATCACAGAACCCTCTGTCCTCAGTTTTGAAATCTCCATATGTGAGTTCCAAGATGGACAAGTGTATCTGAGAGTAATAGACTCAACAGTTATTATCAAATTGCATTATTTCTAAAACAAATGTAACACAAATGGGTGAATATCGTTAACCAATTCTCCCAAATACTTCTTTAAATTAACTTTATTCTTGATTAGAGGTGTTTATATATATATAGTGTGTGTGTGTACACTATATATATACCAACTGTGTATGTGTATATATATATAGTATATGTGCATGCATTATATATGTTGTGTATTGTATATGTATTGTATGTGTGCATATATAATATATCGTATATGAATATATGTACTATATATATTGAAATGGTTAAATATATAAACAAAACCACCAAACAGCACCACCACAAATAATGAACTTTCGATTATTCACTCACCGATGAGAACCATCCATCTTTAAAACAGTATTTTTTAACAAATTTATACAAATAAGAATATTTCTCTCTTTGCAAGAGAAGACATTTTTTGAAGACTACATAGCAGGGTGGAAAGAACTTGAGTCTTGAGTGTTGCGTATTTTTTACACTCGGGAAATTATTTGACTTCGCTGTGCCTCAATTTCTTCATCTGTAAAATGGAACCAATAATACCTACTTTGCAAAATTGAAAGACATTTAAATGTAAACATTAGAGGTGGTAAGGATACATAAATCTGGTAACATATTTTCTGACATGGAAATAGCATTTAATAAAAATTACTCTATTACCATTGACATTATCTACACTATTATTAGAATTCACTCCCAAATCTCAAAATCGCCTATAAAATCTACATTTTGACTTTTAGTATTTTATCTGATCATTAAAAAAAAAAAACTTTTACAAGAAAACAAGAAAAATTTGAAGCCAATACAATTTATCTAATTCTGTTAGACATCCATGTAGATGGACATAGTGTTCTGCACACAGAATAAATGCTGCGTATCACTAACAGTAAAAAAAAAAAAAAAAAAAAAGAACTATTTAAACAAAACGGAAAAAAAGAATAAGGATGTTGATAAGAGCCATTTGAGGATTTTCAGTTCGCCACTGACAGTAAATATGTTGCAGCTTCTTTGTTCTAGATGAAGTAAAATAGTCCCTATTGAGTAATGGAACTTAGTTTCTGTCTTGAAGGAATAATTACAGAATAATAATGGGATCACTAAGAAATTTATGAGAGTAGAATAAGTGTCTTTACTATAATACCAAGATATGATGAAGTAAAGTAATTCAACAGACCCATCTCATCAAAGCCACTTGAAAGTGTTAATGTCTTCCAAATGTCAAAACAACACGACAATTTAGTTAAAAAAGAGTCAAATTCCTTGAGCGTGTGTTAACAAAACACATGAAATATATGTTTAAAGAACTAAAGTTTTAAAATTTAAAACAGTTTCTTTGAAGTCTCAAAAAGGATATTCAGGCCTTGCACCATCCGCCATCATGTGCCTAGTGCCACGGCCAGCTTCCCAGCCTGAGACCAGCCCCGTCACATAGGGCGCTGTGCTGAAAAGGGTCCTATGCTTAAAGTTTTAATGCTTTGTGGTGGCCATGCTGAAGTTCTGAAGAGTTTTGTCTTTGGATTTGTGTTTTGTAAGTGAAATCCTATAGGACAATGGAACATGCCCCACAGGCTTGGAACTACATGGTCCTGCCTCATGCCTGCCTCCCTAGCATGAGTTCTCAACTGCCCAGTCTCCCATGCCTGGATGCTGGGTGCTATTTAACCTGTCCCTTGATGCCCCTGCCAATTACACTTACTGCCTTCCACACCTGGTAGGCACCTGTGTGCAGGGATTAGCTGTCTGGCCTCCCGTGTCTGAGGGCAGAGCCTGCTGGCAACTGGGCCTGGCCAAGACTGGAAGAACCATAGCACATTCACAGGTGACTACCAAACCTCTCATCCATACCTGAAGAAGAACCAAGAGTGTCCTGGTACAGAAACTGTTATCCCTTGGAGTGGCCTGTCCATTGTGGGCTCTAGCATGGGCCTGTGGGAAGGGAAGATGCCCAGGAAGTGGAATATCCCATTGCCTGGGTGATCACAACATCGAAGAGCAAATAACATGTACCAGGACAGGACAAGAAAGAGGGTGAAAGAAAATACAAGTGTTGTATGTTAGGACCTTTAATGATACTGTTCCTGCATTTTGAACAAGAAGCTCCACTGTTTCTTTTTATTTTTTTTTTTAAGATTTTATTTATTTATTTGAGAGAGAGAATGAGATAGAGAGAGCATGAGAGGGGGGAGGGTCAGAGGGAGAAGCAGACTCCCTGCTGAGCAGGGACCCCGATGTGGGGCTCGATCCCGGGACTCCAGGATCATGACCTGAGCCGAAGGCAGTCGCTTAACCGACTGAGCCACCCAGACGCCCAAGCTCCACTGTTTCATTTTTCACTTACACCCACAAATTATGTAACCAGCCCTGCCTAGTGCCTAATGTGCCAGGCACATAGTAGGCACCCAACATATTTCCTCAATGGAGAGTGAATGTAATCTTCATTGAAGAGACTGTCATTGTCAGTCTTGATAGTTTCATTTATCGAGTACTGAGAAGTCACCTCATAGTTCACTATCAAGGAGAATGTATCCTGCCAGATACAAGGAAGGGAGAGTAATAGTAGCTGGTGTCTCATTTTTGGAGGACTAGAGACTCTTGTTAGAGTTCTTATTCTTGTCCTTGTCCTTGTATTAGCTATAGAAAAAAGCCAAGACTCAAGACCATACTGTGCCTGAATCTTCCTATATAACTACTGGCTCCATCCCACAACCCTGAGATCATGACCTGAGCCGAAATCAACAGTTGGATGCTTAACTGACTGAGACATCCAGATGCCCCTGAATTATATAATATTCTTAAAAGACGAAACGCTGGAAATGAAAAACATTTTTGGCCGAAGTTAAGAAAGGGGTAATGCCTGGAGTGAAGAGAATGTGGCTTTAGAAGTGCAATGTGAGCAATCCTCATGATGGAAATGTTCTGGATCTAGATTGTGTCAATGTAAATATTCTGGTGGTGATATTGTGCGATAGTACTGCAAAATGTTATCATCGGGAGCAACAGGGTCATGGTTAAGTGGGAGGTCTTGGTATTGTTCCATAGAGCTGCATGTAAATACTCAATTACCTCTACATAAAATGTTTAAACAACTAAAAATATTAAATTTTAGAGTGACCAACATCAAAGAAGTAATCATCGTTACTGCATTAAATAGATTATACTTTTTGGGCACCTGGATGACTTAGTCAGTTAAGCTTCTGAATCTTGATTGTGGCTCAGGTCATGATCCCAGAGTCCTGGGATCATGCCCCGTGGGGCTCTGCACTCCATGCAGCATCTGCTTCTCCCTCTCCCTCTGCTTCTCCCCCTGCTCGTGCGCTCTCTCTCTGTCTCTCTTTCTCAAGTAAATAAATAAATAAAAACCTTTCAAAATATAGATTATACTTTTGAACAATTAGGTTTATTAATATTTCAAGAATTTTAAAAAGCAAAACCTTACCACCTGTGCTTGTTATAGGACCTTTCTGTCTTTGAGTGCTTCTAATAGACTGAGATGAACTCTGGAATAACATAATTCCGAAAACCCTTGATGTAAAATTGCAAATGATCGTTCAGTATTTCCTAACAAAGCAAAGAAACCAGAAAGCTTTGGTTCAGTTAAAATCATTGCAAAACTGCCACACATTAAAATACAGTGAAAATTAGAGTGGTAAGCAAACCTAGAAGAGGAATTTATTGAGCACTATGCTATAGACATGAAAGTGTTAATGTACATTTCTAAAAACCCCAGTTCACATGTTTATGTACTTCCCAAAGACCTTCATGTTCTAGTATTTTAATATATGCCTTGGGTGTTTATTAATAGGCACTTTGGAAAATCATTCAGGCCACTGGCTTTCTTCCTTTTAGTGCTGGGAAATAGTAATTTACTAAATAGCAACTCATTATGTGAAAGAGTTAATGGAAAAACTGTGTTATGCATTTTGATAATCTACTTCAATAAATATAACCACATAATGATGATTATTTAGAAATATAAGTAGCAACAGTAAATTTAAATAAAGGCATTATTTATAAAGTTGGGACTAGTAATATTTTCCCACATATTGGTAGGATAAAAGTTACTATTATTTTTTTTTTTTTGGTCTCTTTATTCTAGATTGTTGGCAATTTGGAATTAAGAAAAAAAAAAAAGGAAAGAAAGAAATGATTTCTGGGGAAGTCCAGAGACAAGAACCTGGATTCAGGGTGATTATGGCATGTTCTTTATCCTTGAAATTGTTATGGGTATTATCAAGTAATGTATATTTCCTCTCCTTTTACTTCACAGGGTGAAGCATTCCAGTCATCAAGAAGACCACACCCTTTTCCTTTCCTTTCCTTTCCTTTCCTTTCCTTTCCTTTCCTTTCCTT